>NW_028270189.1:36027056-36209810 GCF_037043375.1 Chiloscyllium plagiosum
TGTCAAAGCTGGTGAGATTCTGTAAAGGATCCTGCAGAGTGTAAAACAGCTATTCTAAACTTAAACATTTAGAACAGGACGGAGAGGGCAAACAGAAAACTAAATAGCTTGATGTCAGCTGTGAGAAAAACATTGTAAACTTTTATGAGGAATGTGACAACTACACACCTGGAAAATAATTATATGATTTGGTAGAGTCAGCCTGGATTCAGGAAAGGGAAAGGATCCTTGATAAACCTGCTGTAATTTGTGGAGATTGTCCGTTGTGACATCGAAAATTGACAACCAGTGGGTGTAGAGGATTTGATTTTTCAGAAAACATTTGACACGGTTGAATGCTGGTGAGTGGGGAATGATAGAGTCTATGGTAGGTAGGCGTGGAACACACAGAATGGATCAAAAATTGGATAATGGGCAAAATGAAGAGAGTCATCTTTTTTCTGGGTGGAAGGCTTATGGGATATCAGAAGGATCAGTGCTTGGGCAATTGCTGTTCGCAATTGCTGTTCGCAACATGATTGAATACGAACAACAAATAAAATGATTTTCTTTTGAGTTTATTAAATGGTGGGAGGTTCGAAAGTTTTGTTGTTGAAGAGGACCTGAATGTCCTTGGTTATAAGTCACGAACAGAATTCAGATTCGACAGAAAGTAATTATAACTGGAAATGATATATTGTCATTCATGCAAAATACTTGAGTACCACAGTAAATATACCTTACTCAATGGTAGTTTTTTTGTTGAAAGAGAATTTGGGGTATTATGTACAGACTGAGTCTACTTCATAAATAATGATTGCCACGTCAGCGAGACAGTGCAAACGAGTTTCACCAGACTGAACCCTGGCATGATGGTACCATCAGGAGAGAGAGCGGTAACTATGTGGCTAACCTGTAGCACTGTAAGAGTATACGAAGATGAAACTTGACAGTTATGGACGGAGGAGAAAGTGAGGACTGCAGATGCTGGAAATCAGAGTTTAAAATGTGTTGCTGGAAAAGCGCAGCAAGTCAGGCAGCATCCAAGGAACAGGAGAATAGACGTTTCGGGCATAAGCCCTTCTTCAGGCTTATGCCCGAAACGTCGATTCTCCTGTTCCTTGGATGCTGCCTGACCTGCTGCGCTTTTCCAGCAACACATTTTCAGTGGTTATGGACGGACACTCACTTTGTCCCAAGCAGCCATTGATAAGGTGAGAAATTTCGGACTTTCCATTAGATGCTCAATTTCCAATAGTTTATGTGCCAGTGCATAGACCTCATTTCGGTTAATAGAGAGGTACAGTCTCTGAAGAAACTCTGAACACTGTCAGGCACAGTTACCGTGTGACCCTCCACTCACCGTTACATTGTCCATAATCCGGTCAGCAGCCACAATACCTTCATTCTGAAACAGTTAGTCATTCCCCACCAGCTTCTGAATTCCAGAAAGAACATAGCTCTGCTCTCTCTGCGACGTAAGATGCCTTTGAGACTCGTTAAAAAATGGTTTCATTCCGACTGCCAGAAAAGCATGCTTACGGAACACGGATGCACTACGAATAATGAAGCCACGAGGAATACCATGGAACAGTCCATCTGTGCACTTCCTGCTCCATTTTTTTGTTATGCTGAAGCATCTCTGACACTTTCTTGTTCCTGTGTTAGTGACTTGAGAATCTGAATGGCCTCTTCCTGTTCCTTTGCAAGTGACTCCAAGAGTGAAATGGTCACTTTCCGATCCCGTGTAAGTGACGTGTGAGCATGAGTAGACTCCTTGTCTTCCTGTTTAACGGCAGGAGGGACTGAATGTGCTGTCCCTCTTCTTGTCCAGTAGTTTTGATGGACTGAATGACTTTCCCATATTCCTGTGAAGCCAGATTGAGGTAGTGAGTGAACTCCTCCATTTACTGTGGAATTGTGCAGCGCTGTTTCATGAATGTTACTGACAGTTTAACAGCACAGGCTTGAGCGTTGTCTCAGTCCTGTTGCACATTGACACAGACTGCATCAGGAGGTCAGAAATGACGAAGCTTTCTGAATATTGTGTAAAACACAGTGAATATCCCCATTTCTGATCGATGTGGACTCAAATGGATGAATGGTCTGCATCCTTACAGCAGGGATTCCCTGCTGAAAAACTGGGGATGCCTGTGCTGAGGTAGCTACCCTGAGGATTTCCTACAGAGATGTCCCACGGCTGAGATGATTGGTGCCCACTGATGGCAAACATGTTCCATTGTGCTGTGGATGACTCCAAACACTGGAGAGTTTGCAATGGATTCTGATGAAGTGCAATTTAGCTCAGGCTCCTTGATGTCATCCTCAGTTAAATACTGCCTTGATATCAAGGGCAGTTGATCTTTGCTGAGTCCTTGTATTCACCTCTATTGCTTATGTCAATAGGTCATTGTGTAGGAGCAGGCAGTGATTTCTTCAAACAAGGGGTGGTGAATGTCAGGAATTCTCTATTCCAGAGAGTTAGGGGAGCTGTAGCAGTAAGTCGCCTCAAACTGCACGTATCTAGCAAGTTGGAGGGTCTGAATGGAACGTCAGAACAGGAGCAGGGTTAGATCGTTACACACTATGAACCTTCTCCACCAGGCACTACGATTGTGGCTGATCAGGTTGTGGTCTCAGCCCCACTTTTCTTTCCGTATCCTATCATCTGTGACTCACTTTTCTGTCAAATATTTAACTAACTCAGCTTTGGATAAATATGAACAAAGAGGCGCCACATACCTCTGGAGAAGAGAATTCCCACTGAAATGGTCCTTTTAGAATTTTGCCTCATCTCCCTTACAGTGTCATGCAGCAAGGAGTCCTGTCCACATAATTCAGACATCCCAATCTGATCTAGTTCCATTTGCCAGCATTAAGGCTATATTCCTCTAAATCCTTCCTATTAATATGCATAATCTGACGTCCTTTTAAATGTTGTAACTGTACCAGCCTCCGTCACTTTCGCTGAGAGCTCATTCCGTACACACACCACAACCTTCATGAAAGCATTGACCCTTTACTATCTTTCTCCTCTCACCTTGAGCCTTTGTCCTATAGCTTTGGACTGCCCTACCATGGGAAAAAGACCCTGGCTATTCAGATTATCCAGGTTCCTCATGATTTTATAAACTTCTATAATGTCACACCTCAGCCTCCAATGCTCCAGAGTAAACATGCCCCAGTCTGTCCAGCCTCTCCCTGTAGCCTAATCCCTCCATGCCCAGCAATATCCTTATACATCTTTTCTACACCCTCACAATTTTAACAACATTCTACCTGTAGCAGAGCGAACTGAATTAAACACAGTATTCTAAATCTGGCCTCACCAGCATTCTGCCCAGTCGCAACACGATCTCCCAACGCGCATAGTCAATGTGCTGATCAATAAAGGCAAGCATACCAAACCCCTCCTTCAACACCCTATCTACTGCGACTTCATTTTCAAGGATCTATGATCCTGCGATCTTTTATTCAACAACTCTCCCGAGGTCCTCACCATTAATTGCATATGTCCTGCCTTTTTAACCTTATCAAAATGCAATACTTCGCAGTTATCTAAATTTAACTCCATCTGTCACTCCTTAGCCAATTGGCCCATCTGATCAAGGTCTCATCGTACTCTGAGGTAAAACTTGCCATCCACTGCACCTCCAATTTTAATGTAATCTGTAAACATAATAACCAGGCAAATATTCACATTTAAATCATTTATATAAATAAGGAAAAGTAGTGGATTCAGCACGCTCCTTGTGGCACAACACTGGTCATAGGCCTCCAGTCTGAAAACCAGTTTTCTACCGCCCTGTGTCTCCTAGCTCACTCTCATTTTGTAGTCATTTGGCGAGCTTATCTTGGATCTATTTATGACCTAACCTTACTAACTTGTCTGCTATGTGGAATCCTGTCGAATGCGTTGCTGAATCTATATGGACAGCGTCTGCCATACTGTCATCACCAATCTTCTTTGTCACCTCTTCACAAAATGCAATCAACTTTGTTCGAAATGATTTCCCATGCACAAAGCGTTGTTCACTCTCCTTCATCAGGTGCTCCATTTGCAAATACATGTAAATCCTCCCCCTCTCAATGCTCTCCAACAACGTGCCCACCAATGACGTCAGGCTCACTGACTTATCGTTCAGGGCATTATTCCCTTTTTTCGTCCCACGCTTCCGCTGCTCATTGCAAATGTTCATGTAACCAAATTGGTGATATGATCAATTATATAGGTCTCTGATTGTGTGAGGATTAGGAACAAGTCAGGCAGGCTTCTTTAAACTGCTTAAATTGACAAGTTTATGACCGAAACAATGTTACTCAAACTAGGATGGAAAGATGAATGACAAACAGTTTGACGATTGCAAATCTGTGCGCCGATGTGCCCCTCTCTAAAAATACTGACACGTGCACACATTTGATGACAAACTGAAAAATATAAACTCTGCAGAACGTTAACTTGAAAGAACTATGCCCAAATATTAATTGAACTCATGGCGAAAGGAAACATAAGTGATTGTTTCAAATATCATTCAGCTTATATAGCTGTTCTGCTCTTACAAGCTACTGGTAATAGGATCACTTCCTGGAACAGGTGGATTCAGCTGGATTGCATTTACTTCAGGCCGTGGGGCAATTCCAGTGAATCTTCGACAGGAATTCTCCATGAGTGGTATAGACGAATGAGGAGTTTTCAGCTCACACACATTGCTGGGAAGAGGAACACAGAGAGAGAGGGAGCAACAGGCTGTTACTTCTCAGGAAGGATGCATTTTTTCCCTCTCTGAGTTGAATCACACAATAACGATATCCGGCCCCAAACTGGACCAAACGAAGTCTGTTTGAACAGTGTATGAACTGTAGGACTCCAGCACATTCCCTGCTCCATGTAGATACATCACTGTTGCTGCTGGACACCCAGCAACTTCTTTCGGAACAAATAGCGCCACGAGATTTGAAGATGTGTTTATATGTTCCCGTATACTTTTATAATAGAATTTGTAATATCTTCACAATATCCGCATTTCAATGAATGCATCTTATTCTTAAATTAGGTCCCCAGTCTCATTGTCTCATGGAGGATAAAATATTCATCAGGTATTCACCAGCTCAAAACCTTATCTGAACATTTATCATTCTCAGGCCTAAACGTTTAATCATTCAATGCCTTCATCGCAAGGACGAGTAAAGAGAAATACTTTTGAAACATTTCAAAAGCAATTTGTTTTTAACTTCAGGGGAATTACAACCATAGACAGTACGTCAGATGTGGTCTCAGCAACGGCCTGCACAGATACAGTAAAACATCCTTAAGATCAGCCCCAATACTCTTTGCAAGAAAAAGTATCATTTCATTTAATTTTCCAATCACGTGCTGCCTGTACAGACTAACTTCATGTGATTTATTTAGCAGGACACACGAATCCCTTTGTACACGGAGTACTGCATTCTGCCTCCAGTTATATAATTTACGGTCGTTTTATGCTTCTTCCCAAACCGAAACTTCCCATCACCCACAATGTACTGCTTTTTTTGGCGAAGATTTTCTCACTGCCCTCCCCTGTCTGTATCCATGGCAGACGCTCTGCCCTTCCCTGTCTGTATTCCATTGCAGACGTTCTGCCTCCACATGAAATCTTTCTGAATGACTCTCCTGGTGTATGAGCAAACTGAGCTCCAACTCATTCAGCCCCTTCATCCAAATCATTGTAAACTGTTGATAACCTCACATTGATTCCTGAGGAATTCCACTAGTTACAGCTGTCCAACATGAAACTAAGTAATTATCTCTACTCTGCATTTCCTGGTAGCGGACCAGGGCTCTCCTGTTCCTGTTTAACAGCCTAGAAAGGTTGCATGGGCTCCTGCTATATTGTGTTGCTGATTGTCGATTTGTTCCTGATCTCAGCGATCCTCTATTCGGGCTATTTGTTGTCAGGTGATCAGGTGGAGTTCATACTGTCAATGATCCTGATCCCTGAGGGTTTAAAAGACGAGCACAGAATATAGACTAACGTTTGGGGAATCGCTATCCAGTCAAAAATGCTGTCTTTCTGATGCAACGATAGAACAATCTGCGATGTCAGTCATGTGCTCAATTTTGAACTTCAGACACTGAGGAGGGGGAAGAGTTCCTATTAGCCTGATGAACATGCGTCCCCTTGACAACACAACCACTAATCTCCATTATTAATTTCATTTTTGGCTGTTGTGTTTAAAGTCACGACATATTAAAGTAAGCGATTGTCTTTGAGAGGTGACCTTATAGAGGTTTATAAAATCATAAGGAGCATGGATAGGGTAAATAGGCAAGGTATTTTCCCTGAGGTAATTTCGTCCATAACTAGAGGGCATAGGTTTAGGGTGAGAGGGGACATATATAAAAGAGACCTAACGGGCAACTCTTTCATGCAGAGGGTGATACGTGTTTGGAATGAGCTGCCAGAGGAAGTGGTGGAGGCTCGTACAATTGCAACAGTTAAAAGGCATCTGGATGGGAATATGAATAAGAGGTGTTTGGAGGGATATGGCAGGTGGGACTAGATTGGGTTGGGATATGTGGTCAGCATGGGTGTGTTGGACCAAAAGGTCTGTTTCCGTGCTGCACATCTCTAGGACTCTATGACTGTATGGCCCAGTCTTCACTGTTTCTTGGGAATGAGAATACCACAGACAGCTCAACCCTAAGGAGATAAGAACATCCTTATCTCAATCTTAAATGGTAAAAACTCGAAATTCGGAAGTGTATGAACCTCACAGCAAGTCATCTCCCCATTTTAAAAACGAGGGCACAACCACTAGGAAATACATAGTCCATTCAGCCCCTCAATCCTACCCCACATTCCCATTGACTCTGTTCAGTAAAGTATTCTTAAAATTCAGCCTCCACTCTTCTCTTGGTTAGACATTTAGGACTGTGTAAACCATAGAGCGTATGAAATTGGTGCAGAAAAAGACTGTTTGCTCCATCAAGTATGATTTGCTGTTCAATCATGGCTAACAGGTTTCTCAAAAAAATTCTCCTGCCTTCTCACTGTAACCTTGATCCCCTTATCAATTAAAACGTATCCATCAATGTCTTAAAGACAGAACTGTGTCTCGGTCTCTATGTCTGTATACGTGTGTGTGTTTCAGCTAATTGGAAGGAGGCAGAGGGTGGTGGAGGATAGTTGTCTTTGGGACAGGAGGCCTGTGACCAGCGGCATTCCACAGGGATTGGTACGGGATCCACTTGTGGTTGTCATTTATATCAGTGACTTAGATGAGAATTTTGCAATGTATGTCGAGCAAGTTTACAGATGGCACCAAGTTTAGTTATATATTGGAAAGTGAAGAAGGATACATAACATTACAAAGAGATCTTTTTTTTTAATAGGATAAATGAATCATAGAAATTTACAGCACAGAAACTGACCCTTTAGGCAAACTCATTCTTGCCAACCAGATGTCATAAACTAACTTAGTTTCATTTTCCAGCATTTGTATCATATCCCTCTAAACCGTTCCACTCATGACCCCATCCAGATGCGTTTTGAATGTTGTAATTGTACTATCCTCCACCACTTCGTCTGGCAGCTCACTGCATACATAAACCATGTGTGAAAATGGTCCCCTTAAGACCTATTTAAATAATGGCCTTTCTTCCCCAGTATTATCACTCACTGGGCTGAGGAGTGGCAGGTGGAGTTTAATTTCAATAAATCAATGTATCGCAATTTTGTAAAACAAACAATGAGAGAATATACACAATTAAATGTCCAGCCGTTGGTAGCGTTGGAAAACAGAGAGATCTAGGGGTTCTGATATATTTCTTTGAAGTTTGCATCATGTGTCGGCAGGCTGGTTATGAAAGCGTTTGGCATGCTGACCTTCATTGCTCAGACCTTTGAGTACAGGAGCTGGAACATTATCTTTAGGTTGTGCTGAACACAGGTAAGGTCTCTCCTGAAGTATTGTGTGCAGTTCTGGTCAACCAGTTACATTGAGGATACTATTAAACTGGAGATGGTTCAGACAAAGATTTACCAGGCTGTTGCTGGGAATGAAGTATTTAAGTTATAAGGACAGGCTCGATGGACTGGGACCTGTTCTACTGCAGCATAGACCTTTGAGACCTTATGAACCTGATAGAGGTTTATAAAACAATGAAGGGTATAGATAATGTAGAATGGCAGGAGCCCTTTCCTTCGGGTGGTGGATTTCTAGATAAGGGGGTAATTTCAAGATGACAGGAGAAAGTTTTACAGAAGATGTAGTGTTATACAGCTGTCCAGCATGGAAACATACCCTTCTATCTAACTCGATCCGCCAAACAGATGCCCTGCATTAATGTAGTTCCGTTTGCCAGCATTGGGCCCCTATCCCCCTAAACACTTCCTTTTCATGTGCCGATCCAGATGCCTTTTAACTGTTGTATTTGTCCCTGCCTCCACAACTTGCTCTGGCAGTTCGCTACATGTAAAGCACCCTTTCTTTGAAAGCGTTGCCCCTTAGATCCCTTTTAAGTCTTTCCCCTCTGACCTTCAAACTATATCCTCGAGCTTTGGAAAGGGCTACCCTGGGAAAACGACCAGGGGTATTGACACTATCCAATCCACTTGTGAGTATATAAACTTCTATGACCACCACTCAACCGCTGATGCTGCAGGGAAAATAACCCCGGCATATTCAACCTCTTCATAAATCTCAAAACATCCAACCCTGGCAATATCTTTGCAAATCTTTTCTGAATCATTTCGGGTTTCACACATCCTTCCTCAAAGAGCGAGACCGTAATTGCACGAAGTATTAAATAGTGGCCTAACCAATGTCCTGTACAGCCGCAATATGACCTTCCAACTCTTACATTCAATGCACTATCCAAAAGCGACAAGCATATCAAACACCTTCTTTACTATCCTATATACCTGCGACTCCATTTTCAAAGTACTATAAACCGGCACTCCAAGGCGTCTTTGTTTAACAACGCTCCCCAGGATATCAACATTAAATGTACAAGCCAAGCCCTGATTTTCTTTTCCAAACTGCAGCACTTCACATTTATCTAAATTAAACTCCATATGCAACTCGTCAGCCCATTGGTCTATCTGATCAAGTTCCCGTTATACCCTGAGGTAATCATTTTCTCTGTCCACTGCATCTTCAATGTTGGTGTCAAATATGAACTTACTGACCATGCCTCCTGTGTTCACATCCAAATCATTTACGTAAATGATGAACAGCAGGGAACCAGCACCAATCTTTGTGACACACCACTGGTCACGGGCCCCCAGTCTGAAAAACAACGCTGTACCACGACCATCTGTCTTCTACCATTGAGGCAGTTCTGTATCCAAATGGCTAGTTCTCCTTGCATTACGTGAGATCTCACCTTGCTAACCAGTCTTTCATGGGGAACCTTGTCGAATGCCTCACTGAAGTCAATACAGGTCACGTCCACTGCTCTGCCCTCATCAATGCTTTTTGTTACTTCTTCAAGAAATCGTAATCTAGTTCGTAAAACATGATCGCCCATGCACAAAGCCATGTTGACTTTCCTTTATCAGTCCTTGCCTTTCCAAATACATTTAAATCATGTCGTTAGGATTCTCTCCAACAACTTGCCCACCAGCGAAGTCAGGCTCACTAGTCTATTGTTCCCTCGCTTTTCCTTGCCAGTTTGTCAGCCTCATATCTTCCAGCAACTCAAATGGTCCAAGCGCAGGAACGTGGGACTAGTTTAGTTTGAGATTATCGTTAGCATTGAGTGTATGGGTTGATAGGTCTGTTTTCAAACCCCCTGTATAACACTATGGTTCCATGGGTGTTTGTATGTCCACGTATGCATCTGCATATTTCTGTCCGTGTTTGTCGATTTGTGTATGTCTATATGTGTATCTATCTCTCAGTGTGTTCTGCATGAGTGTGTATATGTATATTTGCATCTCTATCTCTGCATCTGTGTGCAATGGGAAATGCATTGTTTTAGGGTGGATCATTGAATGGGGTTCAAAGCCTCCCTTCTTCCCTCTCCCTCTCCCTCCATCTCTCCCTCTTTTGCTGAAAGTGGTAAAATGCCATGCTCTGCTGGTGTGTTTTAGGACTTTTCAATCCTTTGTTACGTGAAAGATTAATTGCAAGGGTAAGTCACTATCACTAAACATTGCATTTTACAGAATGTGTGTGTGTCTGCCTGTGTGTGTGCATGTCTTTGTGTTTGTAAGTCTGTGTGTGAGCAGCTGTGTGTAAGCATGCGCGCCTGTGTGTGTGCATGTCTTTGTGTGTCTCTGTGTGTCTGCGTGTGTGCGTGCCTGTTTGTCTGTGTACATCTGTGCGTGTGAATGCGTGTGCATGTGTGTGGGGAATTTGGATGTCTGTGTATGGGTGGTTGTGGGCATCTGTGTGTGCGTGTGTGTGAGAGAGTCTGTGTGTGCGTGCGTACTTGTGTGTTGGTTTGTATGGGTGTGTTTTCTGTGTGGATAGGTGGGAAGGAAGATGGACAGGTAGTACAGTTCAATAAGGAGGTGCCGAGTTGGAGGGTTGGATCTGGAATAAGAGAGGGAACGGGAAATGTGGAAACTGGTGAAATCTGTGGCTGTGTGTTTTGTGTGTGTGTGTGTGTGTGTGTGTGTGCGTGTGCGCGTGCGCGCGTGTGTGTGTCGGTTGGCATATTTACGTCTCTGTGTGCCTGTTTGTGCACCTTTGTGTCTCTTTCAGCTATGTTTGTGTCTGCATGTGTCTGTGTGGGTGTGGAGTGGCTGTGAGTATGTGTGTGTGTACATGTGTGTCTGTGTTGAAAGAGTGCTGAAAAAGAACAACCGTTAAGGTATCATCCAAGGGGCACGGAGTGCATTTACAGACGGGGTGGATTGGCTTTTGAAATATCAGCCAGTTTAGGGATGCAAGGGGTTAGCAGGAAAGTCGAGTTGAGCCCTGGAGTAGATCAGCCATGCTCTTATTGAATGATAGTGCAGTATGGCCTACCCCTGCTCCCATTTCATATGTTCTCATGTTATGCTTTTGGAAAGTAACTGGTTATATTCCAGGAAGTCGTGTTGTACAGTGCTGCATTCCAGGAGAGCAGACGATTTGTTTGGATTAACCCTGAGTGGGGTATGGGAGCTGAATTCCCAGTGAATCTGGGTCTGTAACATGACCCACATCTGGAGCAGAAGTTACAGAGAGGGGAAGCCTGTAACATGACCCAGCCTGGATATTCCAAGTACATTTCCGAAACTACACTTAACCGTCAGAGTGGTCTCGATCTGCTCCTGTGTAGCAGATTCGAAGGGCTGAATGGAACATCAGAACATAAGGCTGGGGGACACGAGCGTGAGTACGTCTCTGTGTATCTGTTTGTGCGTCTGTGTGTCTCTCTGCATCTGGGTGAGTGTGTGTGTTTGTGTGTTTGTGTTTGTGTGTGTGTCTGTGTGTCTGTGTGTGTTTGTGTCTGTGTGTGTGTTTATGTATGTATGTGTCTGTCCATCTGTCTGTGTTTGGATGGTGCTGTGAGCTGCTGACCTCCCTCTGTTCCTTCCAAACTGAACCCCTGATGATTTTTACCATCCACTCTCACCTGTGCAGTGGTGTGGGGAGCCCAGCAGAGACTGACAGCAACAGAAAGCTCAGCAGGTCTGACAGCATCTGTGGACAGAAATGAAGGACACTTCCTCAGATCTCGTGTCAGGGGGATATTACATCACGTTAGCCCCATAGAGACTGCAGACTCGACTCAGACTACTACACACAGATATACACACACTAACACAAAGACATAGAGACACTCACTAATACACAGAAACAAATATAGATATGGGGTGTCTGTCAATATTTCTCTTGCTCCAATGTGACGTTGTCAATATTTCACATACTCTGTCTGGTGTGCGTCAGTACTTAAGTCTGTCCTCAGGGAGTGTGTTAGTATTGCACTTGCTCACAATAGCGAGGGAGTAAGTATTTCTGTGTGGGGTGTGACTGGAGGACAATTTTAATGTTTGCAGATACCATACCTGGACGAATTATAGTGTGTGGAGGACAGTGTGGAACTCCAGCAGGACAGTGACACATTGGCGTAGTTTTCAGTTTATGGAAGATCAGGATCAATGCAGAGCAGTGTGAGGTGATGCAACTTGGATAGAATAATTCTGAAAGTCAATATAAAATATTCTGTACCATTATAAAACAGGTGTAGGAGCAAAGGGCACTGGGTGAATAGGATTACAGATTATTGAAAATGTCAGGACAAGTGGGGAGAGCAGAAAATATCATAGGTTAGTTTCATTACCTGAGGTGTTTACAGGAGGAAGTGTAGGAGCCCCCTTCCTGGGAGGTGGTGGGGACGATGTGTTGTGAGCCCACCCTACTGCCCACCGAGACCGTTGGGATTCCATTTGTACCAGCTCGATACAAAAGGGAGATGGCATCAGGGACATGGCTTCTATGTTGTGCCGGGGGTAAACGAAGCTGCCAGTCGGTTTAAAGTGAGAATTACCCTTCACTGAATATTGCACCTTACTCGGTTGGTGGGACGTGGATGTTTCAGAATCTACACACGACTTCCCGGTCCTCTCTGGCTCGTACCAGAGTCCTCCCCACATGACGGGAGGAGGGGAGATGAGAACGGATATCGGGCACTCCACCACCCGGCTTGGCCCTTTCTGTCCTATTCCAGGCAGTTTCTCCTGGAATGGGAGAAAGGGAGGGAGGGAGGGTGGGTGAGGGTGGGTGGCCCTGCTGCTAGTGTTGGTGTAGGTGGGGACATGGTGAGGTGTCCGGAGGCAGTCAGTCCAAAGTGATATATCTATGCAGTGTTATTGGTGTGTGTGTGTGTGTGGGAAGGGGTAAAGTGGAGGGGGAGAGAAAGAGTGAGAGAGAGAGAGAGAGAGAAAGAGAGACTGTAAGCAGTAATGAGAGTGGTGGAGCATGAGCCTTGTTCGGGGAGTAGGTGCTATAGCAGATATACAGCAAGTGTGAGGGAGCAGAGATAATACATTGACCCTTATCCTGACAGAACGGGTAAGGTTATTGATGCTTGTCCTGTATTGCTGGACATTACTTCAGACAGCAGATACTGCACTGAGCTGGGTGGTTAACTCAGACTATGCTCTGTGGGTCTGGTAGTGTGGCCTACTCTGGGAAAAGAATGGTCTTCCTTTGCACTAGTCCATTCCCCAGGACTTCCATATCTCTGTTGACAAACCGTGGTATAATTGCCTCTTTTCTGCCATGCTCGGGGTAAACTGTGTAGGGCAGCTCCAAACGGAGAAACAGCCTGCCCATTGGCCTTTTGATGATGGCATCAGTGCCAGGGATCACGAAATATTTAGAGTCATGCGGGCATTGGTGAGTACCTCCAACCATGAAGGAAATCGAGCTGGCATTGATTCAGAGTGGCGCCATGGGGTGGGGTAGGTAGTTAATGAGGTGAGTTCGATGAGATATCACCAGGAAACTAGCTCAGTCTCATACAGACAATCCTTCTGTCAAACTTAGTGAAAATGACTCTAAGACAAATTATTGTTAGATTCAGCCCAATGTGTCGAAGGCTCTGCTGTCCCTCCTCCCAGTTAAAAAGCTGCAGAACAAATGCTCATCCAATATTCTCCATCATGCGACCTCACACCAATACCCCGTTTACCCATTATTCCTGGAAACATTGGCTCATGTTGCAGGATACCGTTGAAATGTCTTCATTTCAGTATTCTGGATCCTGGGAACACATCCTTCCATGAGATTGTCTCTCAGTCTCGCTCTCTCTATTCCCCAAACCCCTCCCATTTGTTGATACTTAAACTGATTCCCCCGCCATTTCTCTCTGGCAGTGATGTTCACACCCACAGCACCCCTGTGTCATGGCACAATGGAGATATGGAGCTGGAAATGGATGGGAGCTGCACATCCTGTCACTTCCAGCATGGGCTGCAAGTTTCCCTCCTCTGGGCAGTGATCTTACACAATGTTCTAATGCAGTGAACAATTCTATGATGGGCACAGTTCCACACCCTGGTCTCATATATCATCTGGGATTATAGGTCAATGCATTATGTGGTCTGCGTACCTTTCCACTCTGGGTAGATTGTCGTTGCATTGCACAGTACACCAGTCCGGTTTGCACAGTGCTCGCTGCTGAACACATATCTCATCTGGGTTTATAGAACAATGGACTGCTATAGTGTGCACAGTATTCCACTGTGGACTGATTGCAGGGTGGTGTTCAGCAGTACACTAGTCTGGTCTGCGCAGTGCTCCATGCCGAACAGATATTTCCTCTGGGTTTATGGTGTCTGGTCTGGTTCGCTGAGGTGAATTGAGAATGTGGTATAACTAATCCTTTCAGTTGATATAGCAATGCCTTTATTTTTGTTCTCATTTCATGTGATTGGACCCTCCAAATTCTGATTCCTCCGGCCAGTCCCATTCTTCAGTTTACCTCCATCGTTCGCCAACATGTTGTCGATGAGTAATTGTCCAGTTTCGATGTGAATAAATGTTCTGTCTATTTCCGAATCGTTGGCATTGCTCACCGTGGAGCATCGGGATTCACCGCAATAAACCTCAGTAAGGTCACTCCCCAGAACCAACGCTCCAGGAAACATAGCCCCAGCCCATTCATACTCTCCGCGTAGCTCAACATCACTCGCCACCACCACCCTCCCCAAAACTGTCAATAAACTTGGAAATGTTTTCTGCACGCTCTCAAGTTTAACAACATCTTTCCTACAGCAGTGAGAACAGAATTAAAGGCAGTATTACAGAAGTGGCTGAACCTAGCGTGTAGGCGAAAGTGAATACTGCAGATGCGGGAGATTAGATTCGGGAGTGTGGTGCTGGAAAACAACCGCATGTCAGGCAGCATCTGAGGAGCAGGAAAACTGATTGGCGGCTAAAACCCGATTCCTGATGAAGGACGTTTGCCCAAAACGTCGAATCTTCCTGCTCCTCGGATGCTGCCAGCCCTGCTGTGCTTTCCCAGCACCGCACTCTGAAACCAGTGTATATCCCACATGGCCACCTTCTTCAAAGTCTGCAATTTTCCCTCCCACATGGTCGACGATGCCATCCAGAGCATCTCATCCTCTTCCCGTATATCTGCCTTCAACCTTTACCCCTCCAAACTCACCATGTTCCTGACCTCCCATCCCACCAAGAAAGAACGCATTATCCTCCCCCCTTTGCGCTACCTACAAACATACCCCACCACCAGGAATATATTTCCCTCCCCACCCCAATCTACATTCCATAAAGAACATTCCCAGCGCGGCTCCCTTGTCGGGTCCACGTCACCCACCAACCCACCCTCCATTCCTGGCATCTTCCCCTGCCACCGTATGAATTGGGAGACCTGCATCCTCACCTCGGTCCGAGTCTACAATGGATCCCTCCACACCAATCGGAGATTTACCTGCACTTCTACACACGTCGCCTACAGTATCCGTTGCTCCTGATGTTTCTCTACATTGAGGAGACAGGACGCCAACGTGTGGAACAAATCAGAGAATATCTCTGGGACACCCCCCCTCGCACCAACCAACCCCACCACCCCGTGGCTTACCACTTGAACTCGCCCTCCCACTCCATCATGGACATGCAGGTCCTGAAGCTCCTCCACCACTCAGCTTCTGCCTTGGGACCCTGCAATCACATGGGATCAATGAGGATTTCACCAGTTTTCTCATTTCCGCTTCACCATCCTATCCCAGATCCAATCTTCCAACTCAGCATCTCCCTTATGACCGTCTTCTTTCCCATCTTTCTGCTCCACCCTCCTCTCCGACATATCACATGTAACCCCAACTTCATCTACATACCACATTCTCAGCTACCTTCCCCCAACCCCATTCCCTTCTCATTTATCTCTTAGCATCTTTGGGCGACAAGCCCATTCCAGATGAAAAGCTTACACAAGAAATGTCGATGCTCCTCTGATGCTGTCTGACCTGCTGTGCTTTTCCAGCACCACATTCTCGACTTTGATATCCAGCATCTGCAATCCTCACTTTCTCCCTTGAGTTAATGTATCCAGAAATTTCCCCACCAGACATCTTTTTCAGGTGGCCTGTTATTTTATCCCTGTCCCCTTTACAAACAGAGTGGGACACATACAGCCCTGCAATGCTCTGGAAATATTCCCGCATACACGGAAAAAGTAAAAAGAAATTAAAGATTTATCGTCCATCCGTCAGTAACCCTCATCCATTCCATCCAGACTGATTAAATATTCCCTTTTATTGCGATATGAAATGTGATGGAAGGAAGGGGTTAACTGAAACTGTTTGTTCAGTGACTGTGATTATTGTCAGTCTCCATGTTTTGTAATTATCCCAGTGGAAGGTATCTTCCAATGATAAATGGGCTCCATTCAATGTGTTATGCCATAGTAGAAGCTGGAGCCATCACTGACAGCACTGACAGGGATCAGCAGCTCCACAGAGAGTGGGAGGAGAGATCAGAAACCGAGAATATTTGACTGGAATGTTCCAACAATGGATCAGAATCCGAGAACATTCGACTGGAATGTTCCAACACTGGATCAGAAACTGAGAATATTGGACTGGAATGTCATAACATTGGACAGGAGTTTATCCTGTCTCTTTCAACACATTATGACTGGTTATCATTGTCATCTCGCATCTATTATGTTCTTCGCATTCTTCAATATTTTTATTATCCTCTCCTGTCTATCGTTGGTGTCCCTGGTAAGTCTCACCGTCCAGACTTTTTTTCTATAACCCAGTTATGACTGCCTTACTGTTCTTTCATATAGTCTTCACTTCTTGCTACTATTATTGTTCATGTTGAAGCTCAGAATCCAGATATTCACTCTGCAAACCGCTACTAACGGCACCATTGAACTTGTTCAATTGCTGTCTCCCTCCTTGTTTCTGGCAGTGTTACTCATGGGTCTCAACGTTGACCAGCTCATGTTCAGATGTGAACCATTGCCTCTCACCCTTGTTATTTAAATATTGGGAGCGTGGAGGTCATTGTCCTCTGATATCTTTACAAACTCCATTTCCTTCCTGGGCAACCAGCCCATCCTGGCCAATATCTTTTTTCCATTCATTTGTGGGACTTGGGTGTTGCTGGCTGCCAGCATTGATAGTCCATATCTATTTGCTCTTGAGAAGGTGATGGTGAGCTTCGTTCCTAAATTGCTGCAGTACACATGGTGTGGGTTGGCCCACAATGCCATTAGGGAGGGCATTCCAGGATTCTCACCCAACGACTGTGAAGACACAGCGGTATATTTCCAAGTCAGGGTGGTACGTGGCTTGGAGGGGAACTTGCATGTGGTGGTTGAAACAGAGGAATCACAACTTTGGTGATCCTTTTGACCATGAGCTGATTTCTGATACCATTCCTTGACCATTATTAACTTTAATTACTCACTGCTCCAGAATGTACTTCACTGGTTTAACCCAACTGCTGTTTGAACCTTGAGCTGTGAAATACAGATTTAATGATGACAACATTTGCTGCTGACATTCTTGAGTTGAAACCTGCAGGAACAATCATGATTCGAACTCAGACCGAAATCCCATCCATCTGTCCTTCATGTGCGCACACTAATCAATATCGCTAGTGTGTGTGGCAATGCCTTTATTTTAATGTTCTCAAACACTTTCACTCATCTGTCCATGAAACTTCCCTCAGTCTCTCTGTGTCGATTATCCAAATCCCTGCCCGTTGTTCATATTTAACCTGGTTTCCTTAAAGTGTATTTTCTCTCAAGCAATAATTTTCACATTCAACCACCCCAAATACACGCCCTCCCAACCCCCAACCCCCACCCCCCCCAATACACACACACATCCGCCCCTTATACTGATCCAATGGAGATAGAAATCTTCCCCTGCTGCGTGCATTTGATGCGTTTATCGTTCCCATATGATAGTAAAGGTTTGCAAATCTCCTCATGATAGACAGATAATCCAGATTACTGAGCAATGCACTAGCATGGCTTGTTCAGCTCTCTGTGTTGGTCTGTCATCTTATCCCAGCTAATGTTGTTTGAAGTGTTCTGTGAAACCGATTCAGCACTTGATGAAACAAACCATTGCAGCTGATCTGAAAATACCGTTATTCAATGTTCTCAGTCAGATAATTTCGTACTCTAAACGTTTCATCCTCCATTTAGTCCCACTGCCCTGTCTTTTTCTCCATATTTCCACAACATGTTCTCAGTTAATTAACTGTTTCCGTATTTAATGTGAATCTCTCTGTCCCTCTGTATCTTTTCCTGGCCTTGGTTTTTGATTGAAAATGTGTTGCTGGAAAAGCGCAGCAGGTCAGGCAGCATCCAAGGAGCAGGAGAATCGACGTTTCGGCCATGAGCCCTTCTTCAGGAAACTCATGCCCGAAACGTCTATTCTCCTGCTCCTTGGATGCTGCCTGACCTGCTGCGCTTTTCCAGCAACACATTTTCAGCTCTGATCTCCAGCATCTGCAGTCTTCACTTTCTCCTTGGTTTTTGGTTCCCGAGCGTATCGAGTGCTGGCATTGTGAAGCGCAGAAACAATGAATTGGTATGTGTGAGGTTGCTGTTCACTTCCCAGTGTATCCCATGTGGTGCTCCATGGACAAGGGGCTGGGGTGGGGTGTCGGGCTGTTGTTCACTTTTCGGTGTGTTCTATGTGCTGTTCCATGTTGGATAGGGATTTCAGCAGCTTTGACTCACGTCTTTGAATCTGCGCCTGTCCACTAAACTTCTGACTTCTGTGGTTGTCCCTTTGAACTGATCGTGCAAGACTGAATGGGCTTGGGCGTTTCTTTTTGCCAAGGGATGTGTTCATGGGATGTTAGTACATTGGAATAGTTCATTAGTAGAAGGTACTGTCTCTATCATTCTGTAAAGATTTCCAGTAGTTAAGTTATTCGATATTCGTCTTCTTTTTGTATATGTTATAATTGGAGTTTTTCAAATAAATTGTGTGTTGCTTTAAGCTGTGTGGTTTGACCAGCTACATCACATCTGTAACACTCATTTCGCAGCTACCTTTACTATCAGACAAGGTGAGCGTCCTGGCTCCCATTTTAAAGTATTTTAAAACAGTCTGGTCTGGTCCATAGCAAACTTTGCACTCTTGTGTGTTTCGAAATCGACAAGACCAAATTAGGTTCAGAATTAGAATCCCTACAGTATGGAAATAGGCCATTTGGCCCAACAAGTCCACACCAACCCTCTGTGAGAAAAGGAGAAATAATTACAGCTGTGCCTTGGCATTTAAATTTTGGTTGAAACACCATCAGAATTTTTGGAAATGGCTGGAATTCAATTGTAGATGAGGCAGTTTGAACACAAAAAGGAATTGAAACAGTTTGAAATGTGATTTAAAGTAGAATCAAAAGAAAAGGAGAGGACAAAGGAAGACAGAAAAATAAAGAAGAAAAGTAGAAAGAGGGACAGAGTTTCAACTTCAAAAGTTAACAATTTGAGAGGAAAGCTGACTTAAAAGGCAGAGATGAAGGTAGATGGTACGCTGACACGGGAGGATAGTGAGGTGGAGCAAATCTATGGCAGCTAAAGGCCTGGTGGGGATCTGTTTAAAAACATCCAGTCATTGTCTACATTTGATGAGAGGGATGTAAAAGCTTTTTTTAATTTCATTTGAGAAAACGGTTAAACGAATGCACTGACCTGTGACCAGATGAATTTAGTTGATCCAAACAAAGCTGGTAGGTATAAGGAGGGAGGTATTTGCATCCCGATCGGAGGAGGTATCTGGCCAGTATGAGGGGGTGAAGAAAGTGATCTGAAGTACATATGTGTTTGTGCCAGAAGCCCACAGACAGCATTTTAGGAATCTAAAGTAGCGTCCCTAGTTAAACGTACATTGAGTTTGAAAGAATCAAACAAAGTAATTTTGAAAGGTGGTTAAGGGTATTAAAAAGAGAACAACCTATGACACCCTTAGATAGATTCTTACTTTGAAGTAGTTCAAAAATTCACTCCTGCAGTCGTGAGAACCTGTGTGTAAGAGCAGAGAGTTACAATGGCGAGATTAGAAGCTGAAATGGCTGATGATGGTAAGTTGATCGATGAGTCAAAGTTTGGCTTCTGTTAGGCATTGAGAAGAAAATGCAAGACCTTCTGAAAACATATACCTGTGAGAGTAAGGTTTACTTGTGTAGGCCAGGAGTAGCGGGTAAAGAGGTTACAGCATTGAGAGGTACAGAAGCATGTAATTCGTTTATGCTGAGACAAAAGGCGACTTGTCATTGAGAAGGATTATTCGTGAGATGAGATTTCCTCCTTTATGTAGTGTGTGGTTGGAGTGTCCGGTGAAACCATCAACAGAAATATTCCAAAATTGGGAAGGAGGCCTTGAGCTTGGCGTTACAACATTTCAGCATTTAACTTGTAAATAACGTATCTGAGAAAAATCGTTATACTGATCACAACACCGAAACATTTTTGGAGAAAGTTAAGGAGAAACTTCCAGTCTGTTCAGATAGCACTTATTATTGATGCCATCCAATTTGGAAGTTATACAGGAGACTGTACGAGAAACCGTGCTTGATGAAAAGGTCTGAAAATGTGTTGCTGGAAAAGCGCAGCAGGTCAGGCAGCATCCAAGGAACAGGAGAATCGACTTTTCGGGCACAAGCCCTTCTTCAGGAATGACGAAAGAGTGTCCAGCAGGCTAAGATAAAAGGTAGGCAGGAGGGACTTGGGAGAGGGGCGTTGGAATTGCGATAGGTGGAGAGAGGTCAAGGTGAGGGTGATAGGCCGGAGTGGGGTCGGGGCGGAGAGGTCAGGAAGAAGATTGCAGGTTAGGAAGGCGGTGCTGAGTTCGAGGGATTTGACTGAGACAAGGTGGGGGGAGGTGAAACGAGGAAACAGGAGAAATCTGAGTTCATCCCTTGGGGTTGGAGGGTTCCAAGGCAGAAGATGAGGCGCTCATCCTCCAACCGTCGTGTTGCCATGGTCTGGCGATGGAGGAGTCCAAGGACCTTCATGTCGTTGGTGGAGTGGGAGGGGGAGTTAAAGTGTTGGGCTACGGGGTGGTTATTTTGGTTGGTCCGGGTCTCCCAGAGGTGTTCTCTGAAATGTTCCGCAAGTAGGTGGCCTGTCCCCAATATAGAGGAGGCCACATCGGGTGCAGCGGATGCAATAGATGATGTGTGTGGAGGTGCAGGTGAATTTATGGCGGATATGGAAGTGTCCCTTGGGGCCTTGGAGGGATGTAAGGTGGGAGGTGTGGGCGCAAGTTTTGCATTTCTTGCGGTTGCATGGGAAGGTGCGGGGAGTGGAGGTTGGGTTGGTGGGGGGGTGTGGATCAGACGAGAGAGTCACGGAGGGAGTGGTCTTTACGGAATGCTGATAGGGGAGAGGAGGGAAATATATCCCTGGTTGTGGGGTCCGTTTGGAGGTGGCGGAAATGACGGTGGATGAATCGTTGTACATGGAGGTTGGTGGGGTGGTAGTGAGGACCAGTGGGGTTCTCTCATGCTGGCGGTTGGAGGGGCGGGGCTCAAGGGTGGAGGAGCGGAAGTGGAAGAGATGCAGTGGAGAGCATCGTCGACTACGTCTGTGGGGAAATTGCGGTCCTTGAAGAAGGAGGCCATCTGGGTTGTACGGTTTTGGAACTGGTCCTCCTGGGAGCAGATGCGGCGGAGACGAAGGAATTGGGAATATGGGATGGCGTTTTTACAGGGGGCAGGGTGGGAGGAGGTGTAGTCTAGGTAGCTGTGGGAGTCGTTCGGTTTATAGTAAATGTCCATGCTGATTCAGTCGCCCGAGATAGAAATTGAGAGGTCTAGGAAGGGGAGAGAGGAGTCTGAGATGGTCCAGGTAAATTTGAGGTCGGGTGGAAGGTGTTGGTAAAGTGGATGAACTGTTCAACCTCCTCGTGGGAGCACGAGGCAGCGCCGATACAGTCATCGATGTAGCAGAGGAAAAGATAGCGGGTGGTGCCAGTGTAGCTGCGGAAGATGGACTGTTCCACATATCCAACGAAGCGGCAGGCATAGCTGCGGCCCATGTGAGTGCCCATGGCTACTCCTTTGGTTTGGAGGAAGTGGGAGGATTGGAAAAAGAAGTTGTTCAGAGTGAGGACCAGTTCAGTCTGTCGAAGAAGGGTACTCGACTCCGAAATCACTCTGGCGCCATTAACCACGCGGTCGCTGCAGCAACCGCCGCCGCGAAAAATGACGTGACTTCCACTCTCACCGGCCTTACAGCCTCCGCGATCGCCGCCCAGACAACCGCATCCACGATCGTCAGGTAGACCATCGCCGACAGATTCGCGGCCTCCGCGGGGTCCACGGCTATCGGGAACAAAACCGTTTCTGCCGTCGCCACAGCCACATCCGCTCCGGAGTTGCCGTCGCCGCAGCCACTTCCGCCCCCCTGACATCACTCACATGCCCAACGACCACGCCGCATGCGTCTCCGCCCCGACGCAGATCTCCATCACTACGCCTAACCCCGCCCCCACGCCGATCTCCGTCCGCACGCCTAACCCCGCCGCCACGCCGGTCTCCGTCCACACACCAAACCCCGCCCCCACGCCGAACCCCACCACCGCCCTGATCTCCGTTCCCGCCCCCACGCCTAACCCCGCTCCCAATCCCAGCTCCAGCCCCACACGAGGTCCTAGCATCCCTCCAGAACTACCCCTCTCTGAGGATGAAAGATCAGTCCTCGGCAGTGGCCTCACCTTCATTCCGCTACGCTCTCAGATTAATGAGTTCAACACGCGGCGAGACATCGAACAATTCTTCTGCCGCCTTCGCCTCTGCGCCTACTTCTTCAACCAGGATTCTCGCCCCCCCTCTGACGACCCCTTCTCCTGCCTCCAACACACCGCATCCACCTGGACACCACGTGCTGGCCTCTTAACAGCCCTAAATCTCCTAATAGTCAACTGCCACCGCGACATTAACCGCCTCAACCTCTCCACCCCTCTGACCCACTCCAACCTCTACTCTCGGAACGTGCAGCCCTCCACTCCCTCCGTTCCAACCCCAACCTCACTATCAAACTGGCAGACAAGGGAGGAGAGGTAGTAGTTTGGCTCTCCGACCTTTACACTCCTGAGGCTAAATGCCAGCTCGCGGACACCTCCTCCTCCTGCCCTGTTGACCATATCCCACCACCAAACCATCATCTCCCAGACCATCCATAACCTCATCACCTCAGGGGATCTCCCATCCACTGCCTCCAACCTCACAGTCCCACAACCCCACATCGCCCGTTTCTACCTCCTGCCCAAAATCCACAAACCTGACTGCCCCGGCCGACTATTGTCTCAGCCTGCTCCTGTCCCACCGAACGCATCTCTGCATACCTCGACACGGTCCTGTCCCCCTTAGTCCAATAAATCCCCACCTACGTTTGGGACACCACCCACGCCCTCCACCTCCTCCATGATTTTCGCTTCCCCGGTCCCTAACGCCTTATCTTCACCATGGGCATCCAGTCCCTGTACACCTCCATCCCTCATCACGAAGGACTGAAAGCCCTCTGCTTCTTTCTTTCGTGCTGTACCAACCAGTACCCATCCACTGACACCCTCCTTCGACCCACTGAACTGGTCCTCACTCTGAACAATGTCTCTTTCCAATCCTTCCACTTCCTTCAAACCAAAGGAGTAGCCATGGGCACCCACATGGGCCTGAGCTATGCCTGCCTCTTCGTAGGATATGTGGAACAGTCCATCATCCGCAGCTACACTGGCACCACACCCCACCTATTCCTCCGCTACATCGATGACTGTATCGGCGTGCCTCGTGCTCCCACGAGGAGCTTGAACAGTTCATCCACTTTACCAACACTTTTCACCCCAAACTCAAGTTTATCTGGACCGTGTCAGACTCCTCCCTCCCCTTCCTAGACCTCTCCATTTCTATCTCGGGCGACTGAATCAACATGGACATTTACTATAAACCGAACGACTCCCACAGCTACCTAGACTACACCTCCTCCCACCCTGCCCCCTGTAAAAACGCCATCCCATATTCCCAATTCCTTCGTCTCCGCCGCATCTGCTCCCAGAAGGACAAGTTCCACTACCGAACAACCCAGATGGCCTCCTTCTTCAAAGACTGCAATTTCCCCCCAGACGTGATCGACGATGCTCTCCACCGCATCTCTTCCACGTCCCGCCTCTCCGCCCTTGAGCACCGCCCCTCCAATCGCCACAAGGACAGAACACCACTGATCCTCACCTACCACCCCACCAACCTCCATGTACATTATATGATCCGTTGTCATTTCCGCCACCTCCAAACGGACCCCACGACCAGGGATATATTTCCGTCCCCTCCCCTATCAGCGTTCCGAAAAGACCACTCCCTCCGTGACTCCCTTGTCAGGTCCACACTCCCCACCAACCCAATCTCTACTCCCGGCACCTTCCCCTGCAACCGCAAGAAATGCAAAACTTGCACCCACATCTTCCCCCTTACTTCCCTCCAAGGCCCCAAGGGATCCTTCCATATCCGCCACAAGTTCACCTGCAACTCCACACACATCATTTACTGCATTCGCTGCACCCGATGTGGCCTCCTCTATATTGGGAGACAGGCCGCCTACTTGCGGAATGTTTCAGACCAACACCTCTGGGACACCCGGACCAACCAACCCAACTTCCCCGTGGCTCAACACTTCAACTCCCCCTCCTACTCCAGCAAGGACATGCAGGTCCTTGAACTCCTCCATCGCCAGACCATAGCAACACGACGGTTGGAGGAAGAGCGCCTCATCTTCCGCCTAGGAACCCTCCAACCACAAGGGATGAACTCACATTTCTCCAGTTTCCTCATTTCCCCTCCCCCCCACCTTGTCTCAGTCCCAACCCTCGAACTCAGCCCCACATTCCTAACCTGCAATCTTCTTCCTGACCTCTCCGCTCCCATCCCCACTCCGGCCTATCACCCTCACCTTAACCTCCTTCCACCTATAGCATTTCCAACGCCCCTCCCCAAGTCCTACCTCCCTACCGTTTATCTTAGCCTGCTTGGCACACCTTCCTCATTCGTGAAGAAGGGCTTTTGCCCAAAACGTCGATTCTCCTGCTTCCTGACCTGCTGCGCTTTTCCAGCAACACATTTTCAGCTCTGATCTTCAGCATCTGCAGTCCTCACTTTGTCTTGGTGTAACAGGGGCCAAGGCTGGAATATCCTTCTGCTGTTCCTGTGTAACAGGCTGGAGAAGTGGAATGGATTCCTCCATTGACTGTGTAATTGTCTTCTGTTGCTGACTCCTTCCAGTGCTCTATGTAAAATACGATCATCTTTCATTCTCATAAACTACAATGGGTATTGGATCAACCTGGTCATCCTTTCCTTATAACTTAGCACCTTCGTTGAAGGAATCAGTTGAGGGAACCATCTACGCTGCTTCCAATATAATAATATCCTTTCTTCAGTGAGGAGACTAAATAATAACACCAGACTCCAGATGTGATCTCACTCGGATACTGTAGAGCAGCAGCAACACTTTACCAGCCTGCTGTAAGCTTCCCACCCAGTTAAGAGCAGTCTTAGCTATCTGGGGGAAATACATAGCATTGCTGAGAGACCATTCTCATCCTCTTCTCCACCAGCATAACGGGAAATCTAGTGATACAAACACAATGACACTTGGGAAGAACGAATAACGTGGCGAGATTATTTCAACGTCCACAAAAGCCTCACAAAATGTCTCACATGAATCTACCATGACTCTCCCCAGCGGCCACATCGGTCAGATTCCACAGAACCTGGTAAGGAGGAGCTTAGAGACAGCAAGAAGAAGCAGACATTGATTCAAGTTATATTTCAAAGTGAAAGCTGCAATACAGAGGTTGGGTATGTTATAAAACAGTCAAATAAATACGTAGGTTTGTGGGTACTACAGTGATAATGACCAGCTACAAGCTACATCTAAACTGTGTTAACCTATGTGAATGCTAATACTGGGGAAATGGATTTCATGACCATGTTTGAGATGATTGGGAGATGCCGGTGTTGGACTGGGGTGTACAACGTTAAAAATGACACAAAACCAGGTTTTAGTCCAACAGGTTTAATTGGAAGCACACTATCGTTCGGAGTTAGTTTGAGCTAGTTTTGTCTTTGAGATGGTTTCCTTTAACAGTATTTTGAGCACTGAGGTAGAGGTCAGGCAGTTTTCGAATTGATGTTATGTGATCAGATGAGCTAATTGAAAACACTGCTGTAAAGGAGGTGCTGGGAATATTAACTAAGGTATTGAATTTTATATGACATCTGAATACAAAAGTTCTTTGAAATTGTGGTTACAAACCTGAGTCATGCAAGTGATGAATGTATGAGGGGCAAATTAGCTTCAGTGAATTGGAGAAGTACATGAAAAAGATTTACTGGCAGACAGGCAATTGTTGTTGTTTAAATAAACACTATAACATGTACAATATATACATGTCCACCACAGGGCAAACAGCCAAAGGGTAAGGTGACTTAACAATAGTTGACAAAAGAACTAAAGATTGCATTAGATCAAAGGAAGCAGCTCAGAAAAATGCCAGATATTGTGGTAAAGCAATGGATTCAGAAATATTTGGGACCAAGCAAAGGAGGATCAATGAACTGATAAGAAATCCAAAAAGAACAAGAATACAAACTAACAAGAAACATAAGGATGACCAAGTGCTTCTCTCGATACTTGATGGGAAAGTGAAGGCAAAGACATGTGTTGAATGGTGAATATCCACGCAAGATAAATTCATGCAGAGAACTAGGAAATTACAGAGAAACTAAACAATTACTTTCATGTATATTTTATTACAGGCAATATTAACTGATGGAGAAACTCAGTTTGTGTTCTCCAGTGATTGACAAAATGAAAGGAGATCGCAGTGAAGCTTAGAAAGTTCACACAGAGAGACGGACTGACACAGCGGCATGGAGAAGCGCTGCCAGACAAGGTTAGGGAGATGTTCTCCACGTACATTAATCAGAACAGAATAACTAGGAAACAATTAGGGCCCATTCGAGACCAAGGGAGCACTCTGTGTGTGAAGCTGGAGAACATTGATCGATTGTTACATGAGAGCTCCATATCTTTTTACTTGGGAGAAGGAGGATGCAGGGACAGAATACAAGAAAATGGATTGGGAAGCTCTTGAACAAACTGATGTAAGATGCGAACAGGGATTGGAGGTTTTGATTGGTATAAAATTGGAATGATTGCCAGGTCTGGCTGAGTTGTATCACAGGCTGCTATTGGAGACAAAGGACAAAAGGCCTGAGTAAAATCTTTAAGTCGAATCTGGCCACAGGGAAGTTGGAGATTCCAGATGACTGGAGGACAACTAATGTGGTCCCACTTTATGGGAAGGGTGGTGGAAATAGTCCAGGTGATTGTAGACCAGTCAGTAGTAGATCAGTGTTAGGCCAAGTATTGGAGAAAATAGGACAGGAGAAAATTGATCTTCATTTAGAGAGGCAAGGTTTGATCAGGGATAGTCTGCATAACATCATCGGGGAAGCCATTCCAAATGAAATTTATTGTATAGTTTAGAAGATGTTGTTTATATGTTTTTTAACAAGACAATTGACAAAGTCCCGTGTGGGAAACTGATTTTAAAAAGTCATGATATCAAGGGTAAGTTAGTGAGTTACATCAAACATTGTCTTAATGGCAAGAGACAGAGGGTGGTGGCGGAAGGCTGTTTGTGTAACTGGAGACTAGTGTCTGCTGGTGTACCACAGGGATCATTTCTCTGTGCCTTATAATGTGTGGCATTCATAAATGATCTCGATGTGAATGTGTAGGGGGGTGGGGGAGTGTGATAATCTTTGACACAAAGATTGGCCAGGTGGTTGGCAGTGAAGAGGAAGGCCTTATGTTACAGGAAGATACAGATGGAATGGTCAAATGGTCAGAGGGAAAGTAACCCTGATAAATATAAGGTGATGTACTTTGGAAGAAAGAACCAAAAATAGGGGTATGCAATGAATGGCAGCACATTAGGAAGCTCAGAGGGTGTTTCTCCACAGATCCCTGAATGTGACTGCACAGGTTAACGAGTTAGGGAAAAGGTGAGGACTGCAGATGTTTGAGAGAATCACAAAGTGTAGTTCTGTAAAAGCACAGTCAGTCAGGCAGCATCCAAGGAGCAGGAGAGTCGACGTTTCGAACATAAACTTTTCATCAGGAATGATGGCCACATTCCTCTGGAAGAGCTTATTCTCGAAACATCGACTTTCCTGCTTCTCGTATGCTGGCTAATCTGATGTGCTTTTCCAGCAACACACTTTTTGACTGAGGTTAATAGGTCAGTTAAGAAGGCAGAGAGAACCGTAGGCACAGCCTGTATTCACCAACATATACATTGTCAGAGCTATACAAGTCTATGGTTAGGCCAAGATGGAATACTGTGTGTAGTTCTGGGAACCTTATTCCAGGAAGGATGTGATTGTAGTGGAGGGGTGCAGAGGAGATTCACCATGATTTCTCTGGGATGGAGCATATCAGCTATGGAGATAGGCTGGATAAGCTCGGGTTGTTTACTTTGGAGCAGAAAAGGCACGGAGAGATAATTCAGAAGGATACGATTCCAAGGGAGATTTTCAGAAAGAGTTTTGCTGAAGTCCCAAGGCCAATGTGCAAAATCAAATCTTATGGGATTGTGGCAAATATTTGGACATGATTTCAGAATGGGACAGCTGGCAGGAAAAAGTGAGCAAAAGCTTTTGATTTTGATTTTATGATCAAGTGTATCTTTAAACCATCAACACAATAAAATACAGTGAAAAGCTTTCACGTGCTGCCACAAAGTGGTGCCATTTTCAATAATTGAAAAAAATGGAATAAACATAGGATACAGCTTGAAAAGGGTTGATGGGTTGTGAGCCAGGTCCTCACCATGGACCACCCCTGCAACCTAATCCCTCCATGACAGCTACATCACCATCTACATCAGACCTAAGCAGCATTGCAAATGCTGATCCTCAGGCACCATCTTTGCCACTGGGCAGATACTCCTCCATCACTGGCTCATTGCCCCCTGTGCCAGAACATTCCAATGTCAGAGACATGTCTCTTACTGCTGGACCCACCTCATCGATGTTGCCATGACGGCCTTCCACTATCCGCTTCATCACCACCAGTGCAGGACCCAACCAACAACAAGTCTCCATTCCTCAGACATCACCTTTTGCTGCTGGGCCCTATCACATCCATGTTGACTCTGCTGATGTGGAAGCTGCCAATTCAGGTCATGTGCTTGCTCCGGAAAAGTAAGTAAGGACTCACTCTCCTCCGCACTGGGCTCAGCTTGAGGTCCAAACCCTGCGTCCAGCTTGAGGCCAGCAAGTTACAGAGAGAAAAGTGGGGGAGTAAATAAGAAAAAGGAAGCATGTCAGAGTGTACAACCTCCAGCAAAGGAGCCCTTGGACCAGAAACACTGGAATAGAAGGATAATTTTATTGGAGACGAAGGCTAGTGGAGTATCTCAGGAATATGTCCTTTGGTCCCAGCTATTCGCAAACATCTCAAACATTTGGTTGACGGAATCAATCGCAATATATCTCAGTCTGCTGTAGGAGAAACGCATTGAGGAGATCCTCGGCGATGATGAGTACGTGGGAGGCTCACTGGATTGAATGACCTACTCCTTTCCTGATGTTTCTGTGCAGTCTATGGGAAATCTCTGTAAATGTTGTCACAAGCTGACGTGAAACAGATGGTGTGGAGGCGCAATGCCACTGACATATGATTCACAAATAGTGCAAGTTCATTGGGAGACCAGGAGAAGGAATGCATGAAGATTTGAGAACAGCCATAATGGCATCAGGCTGTGAAGTTATGGAATTGCATATTAACTCCTACAGGCTGTAACGTACCAAAGTGCAAAGTGAGGTGTTACTCGAGCTTGGGTTATGCTTCATTGGAACAGTACAGCAGCCCAGGGCCAAAATGTTAGCATGAGAGCAAGGTAGGTTATTGAAATGGGAAACAATGAGAGGGTCAGCGTTATTCCTACAGGCAGAATGGGAGTGTTCCTCAATGCAATCTCTGTTTGGTCACCCCTGTGTAAAGAAGACTGCATTGTGAGTAGGGAAATGACACGAGACAGTGTTGAAAGAGTACAAGTGAAATGCTACTTCACCTGGAAGGTGTGTGTTTTGTTTTGTTAAGAAATGAGGAATGAGTCAGCGATCTTTTCAAACGTCCAAATGTGTTTCTTCTTTTCTGTAGACTTATCAGTTGCGCAATTTTGAGAGAGTAAGTACGACAGGTGCAAGAGCCCATAGTTAATAAACGTGGAGCTGGATAAACGCAGCAGACCAGAAAGAATCAGAAGGGCAAAAAGGCAATATTTTGATCTTGGGCCTTTTGTCAGGACTGTCAAGGGGGAGGGGAGCCCAGAAATGGAGTGTTGGGATAAGGAAGGGTGAAGGATAGGTATGATTGTGGTACATACATGTAGGTATGAGGTTACTGTGATTGGTAAGTGGGAAGGGTGGAGCGGATATGTGAGTGAGAAGATGGACAGGTGGGTCTGGTAAGGGAGAAGGGACATGGAGGAATTTTGAAGCTGCTGCAGTCAATATTGAGGCTCTTGGGCTATCAGCTCCAAATGTAAAACCTCAGATGGTGTTCCTCTGACAGTGGACAGGCTAAAGATGTGGGTGCCCAAGACGAGTTGGAGGGGTAATTAAAATAGAAGGCAACTGGAAAGTCGGGTTGGTTGTTGCGTGCAGAGAACTGGTGCTCCATACAGAGCCTGATCCTGCCCCACTAAGCACATCTTCATCTCCCAATGTGGTCTCCTCTCTATCAGGGAGACGAAAAGGGAGACTCAGTAATATATTCATGGAGCATCAGCTCTCTGCACGCTTAACCCAACCCAGCATTCAGTTGCCATCCTTTTCAATTACTCCCCCACATACCCCTAAGCTCATCCGGCCACAGGTCCTTCCTTGGCCTCCTCCACTATCAGAGTGAGGCCAAACAGAAACGAGGGAACACAACCTGATCTTTCAGCTGGAGAGCTTACAGTTCAATAGTCTCAATATTGACTTCACTGGCTTCAACATCTCTCCACCCGCAGCCTTATCCCGTGTTCACCTTGCCTGACCTGACCTAAGGTATCCATCTTTCCATTCGCATATCTGCTGCACCCTTTCCACTGACCAATCACATTATACCCCTACTTGCATCTCTTATCGCCATCCCATCTACCCTTCCCCCAGCCTCACGCCCCTCCCTCTATTTACTTCCAGGTTCCCGTTCCCCGGCCCAATCCCGATGAAGTCTTTCAGCCTGAAACGTTGACGTTCCTGTTCCTAGGATGCTGTCTGACCTGCTGTGCATTTTCAGCCTCATATGTATTGGCAACACAGTTGCACGTTAAGACCTCCGCACCAACATATTTTATTATGCTTTGTATTGATTTTTTTTAGTCTGTTTACTGACTAGCTTATCTCAACATTCTCACTACAGGGTCAAGGAAACAGTCTGTTTGTCACTAATGCTCCTATCTGCTTCGAAATTATTTCCTTTGTTTTAACTGTACTTTCAAGTCTGCTGTTCGCAACAGCATTGTAAATGTAACACTTGTTATGCTGTAGCTTAATCACACCACGTCCAATATACTTCACAACTTCCGTGTTCTTATACTCCACGCATCTATTCATAAACCTCAGGATCCATTAAGTCCTTCCTTACAACAGTTTCAAATTGCCTGGCCATTTATAATATCCTGTCTTCTGTGTCCCTCTCTCCTTAAACAGGGTGGTTACATTTACCAGTCCTCCTTCACTTCAAAGTTTCCTGAAAATTCACCAGCAATGCCTCCGCAATCACCTTCAGAATCTCTTTAGAACTATGGAGTGTTCTCCAACTGGTCTCGCTGATTGATCCAACTTCACCTTCCCCAGCTCTTTCTCCTTACTGGTGGTCACTATACTCACCTCTACCCACTGACTGTCTTGAAGTACTGACATTTTGCTGCTGTCTTCCACCGTGAACACTGCTGCAATATATTAAATTCCTCTGTCATTCCATTGCTTCCCATAACTATTCAAGCTTCATTTTCCAACATTCCTTTGTTTGTTCTTTACTCCTTGTCTTCCTTGTTATATATCTAAAATCTCTTTCAATGTTCTTTTACATGATTAACAAGAGTCATATCATATTTCACCCTCTCATCTCATTTGCTGTTATTAGTTATCCGTGATGGAAGTGAGAGACTTCGTAATCGTCTAGATTCCCAATAATCTTCACGGCATTGTGTGCATTTTCTTTTGCTTATATGTTGTCCCTGAGTTCGTTATCACGCACGGCTGCCTTGTCTTCCGCTGAATATCTTTCTTCTTACTTGGGATGGATTTCTGATGTGCTGCTGAATTACCTCCAGAAACAACTGCCATTGCTGCTTCACCATATCCCCGTGCTCAGCTCCCCTTCCAATTTAACTCTGGCCAACTCCTCCCTCATTCCTTTTTAGTTAAATTACTCAATTATAAGCCATCTCATCCAAAAGTAAGCAATAGATGTAAACTGAAGGAGGGAGGTTTGAGACATGGGGCACAAAGAACGATTGGAGGATTTATTAACTAGATTGAAAGACAGAGAGTTAGAGAGAGAGAGAGAGAGAGAGAGAGAAAAAAGACGTGGAGATGTGAAAATAGAGAAGTCCACATGATTGATTGAATTGGATTTCCTTCCGTATTTAGTTTGACAATTCCTGTGTGCTGTTGTCCTTTGTACAGTGTATGTGTAATAGATTAATATGTTGAAATCCTGGATTTGATGCCAGAACGTTTATCTCCATCAATATGACAGGCACCAGCTGTTGACATAACCCAGCAGGCCAATGTATATGTTTCCAGGTAGAAAATAGATTAACTGAAATAAGTTGGAACACCAGAAGCAGGAATGTATAACATACATGCCGATAAGAATGAGAGATTAGATTAGGGAATGCCAGAAAGGGGCAGGAGACAGAGCGTACGTTGAGAGAAGAGGAACATAACATCTCAGCTGAAGATTAAGAAACATATTAACGTTTTATAAATTTTGTACACCACATGCATCATTTTTATCAACTATGTCTCCCTTGTTCATTCTGAATATGTTGCACACATATAAACAATCTTATCTATCTTAACACACACAGCCACACACACACGCGCGCGCACATACACACACACTCTCACACACACTCACACACGCACAATCTCTCTCACATACACACTCTCTCACACACACAAACTCTCACACATGCACATTCACACACATGCATACGCACACTCACACACACGCATACACACACACTCACGCACACACACACACTGATCAATCATTGTTCAGCCATTCCATTTCAAATTATCCTGTTTTGTTTGCACTGTCACTTGCCATTCCTTCTTCTGAATATATTCTGTTTCTTTCTCTGCATTTTACTTTATTCTGTCTGTCAATAAAACATTGGGGACTGAGGAATATCACTTACTCCTCATCAGTCTCCACAGCCACTGTCTTCTATTCCTTTCTGTTCCTTAAACCATGAAAAATACATACCATTGAATCCCAATAAATAGGTCAATTTTAAACAGAAAAATCGAAAAACGAAAAGGCATACAAACTGTGCAATAAGATGTTTGCATCTTTCCAAACAGATTATAAAATTGCATTGTATAAACGTTAAACAATTAACTAGTAAGAACTGTGAGAGTAAAATCCAGAGAAATCCGTATTTTATGTGTCTGTTCAGGGCAGTTGTGCCCAGAGACAGTTTTTCTATTGGAAGTTGTTGTGGTGGAAGAGACGTCAGTGTAGTAACATCTCAAATGGCTCTGTGTACTGATGATTATTCAGGCAGCTTACCATCCCATCCTCGCTATTGTTGGTGTTCCTGGTGAGTCTATCTTTGCCTTTTTAATAATTCTCTAACCCGTTGTGAATGTCATCGTTTTCTCTGTATATTTGGCAGATATATTGTCTTCGCTTTCAACCACAATCTCCATTACTATTCCATGAATTTCATATCCTGCGCTGACAAACATCTGAGGAGAAACGAAAGTGTTCATAATCACGATTATCCCATTTTATCCTGAACTGATTTATATCTCAATATTCCGTCTATCACAAAACTTGTCCACTCCCACCTTCACAATGTCCCCAGTCATCACTTCTGCATCAATGCTGTTTCTGAATAAACCAATACCTTCATGCTGTCTCCACAATGGAAGGTACCGAAAGTCTTCCAGAAATACTGTGGGACAGATTGACTGGTGAAAATAAGAACCTGTACATGATTAGAATTAATAAAGTGAACTTACTCAAAAAACTAATTGAATTGAAGGTTGGCAAGTTTCTGCACCAAATGAGCTCCATCCCAAAGTTTTCAGGGAAGTGGCAATACAGCTAGTGAAAGTGATATAGAGTCATACAGGACAGAAACAGACCCTTCGGTCCAACCAGTCCATGCTGACTATTCCAATTCGAAACTAACTTAGTACTACCTGCCCGTGCCTGGCCCATATCCGTCCAAACCTTTCCTATTGGTGTACTTATCCAAATGTCTTTTAAACATTATAACGACAAGAAAGAAGTATTGATTACCCTTCACATTTCTTTAGACTCTGGAAGTTCTCGTTCCTGCAGACTGGAAAGTAGTTATTGTAATCCTAAATATTTAACACCGGAATGGGAGGGAAAACAAAAAAAAATGTGCACCTTGATGTCAGGTCTGAGGAAAATATTAGAACCTTCTATGAGAAATTTGAGAACTCGACACTTGGGAAATCACGGTGTGACTTGACAGAATCAGCTCAGATTTAGAAACCGGAAGTCATCGTTGCGAAACCTGTGGAGTTTGTGTTAGTTGATGCATCCACAAAAGAGAACCAGTGGGAGTGTTGTATTTGAATTTGCAGTATAGTTTTTTGCATTGTTGCTAACAAGTGAAAGAAGTAAGTTAGAGTACATTGATAAGATGCGGACGGGGAGAACTGGATATACCACATGGATTGAGAATTGGTCAGTGGAAGCAATACAGAGCTACTTGCACTTTTATGGACTGAAGTGAGTTACTCGTGGAATATCACATGTTTCAGTGTTTGAACCACAACAATTTGCAGGGCATAGAAATGATTTGGATGAGAGAAATAAACAGCACATATCTCATTTTGTATCGATTAAATGGTAAGGGATTGAGAAGTGCTGTTGTCCAAAAGGACCTGAATATCCTTCATCATGGGTCACCAAAAACAGCACATCCAAGGCGTAAGTATTGAGCATCTTATATGGTATATTGCCCTTCATTGTAATATGATTCAAGTGCATAAGTAAAGCCGTCTTCCTGTAATTGTAGGGCCTTGATGAGAGAGTATATGGGGCACTGCTAACAGGTATGATCTCCTCAAACAATTATAACCAGTCTATTCTAAGAAATGATGATACCATGAGGAGAGAGAGAAGAAACTGAATTTTTACTCTATAGTGCCGTGAGACAAGGAGACATGTCAGCGTTGAAACGTGAGGGTTAGCGACAATCATATATTTCTAAAAGAGACATTGTTAGGGTGAGAAATAATTAATTGATTAGATTTATTGTCACATGTACTAAGTCCAGTGAAAAGCTTTGTTTGCGAGCAGTACATGCAGATGATAATAAGCAAGATCACACAGATAATAGGTTGAAAAATAAACTTGGGCAGAGTAAGGCATATATGTTACAATGCGCAGGACATTCAAAAATCTCAAGATCAGCATCAGTCTGACATAGTATTCCTAATACTTTATATGCCTCAATGAACTCTCTCCACATTAATGTGCTGTCTTTTGGATGAGGTCCCAAAGAAAATGATTAGACAGTTAGGAACCAAGTTAAAAAGTAGGACCTCAGAGGTAGTCATCTCAGGATTGCAACCAGTGTCACGTGCGAGTCAGAGGAGGAAATATAGAAAGATCAGGAAGAATGTGTGCCTTGAGAAATGGTGTAGGAGAGAGGGGTTCAGATTTTTGGGACATTGGCACGATGGAAGATTCGAGCAGTGAGGCAATATGGGCAGAGCTCAGAAATAGAAAGGGTGCGTTAACACTGCTGGGGCTGTACTACAGGCCTCCCAACACTCAGCATGAGATAGACGGACAAATATGTAGATAGATCATAGAAAGATGTAAGAGCAACAGCTGGTGGTGATGGAAGATGTTAATTTTCCCAACATTGACTGGGATTAATTTAGTGTTAGAGGTCTATATGGAGTATAATTTATAAGGAGCGTCCAGGCGCGTTTTCTAGAGCAGTATAGAAATAGTTCAACTGGCGAAGCGGCCATACTAGACCTGGTGTAGGGAAATAAGCCCGCCCAGGCGGTTGAAGTTTCAGTAGAGGATGACATTGGAAACAATGATCACAATTCCATAGTTTTACAATAGTCATGGACTAAGATGAGAGTGGTCCTAAAGGAAGAGCGTTAAACTGGGGGGAAGGCCAACTACAGCAAACTTCGGCAGGAGCTAGGGAATGTAGATTGGGAACAGCTATTTCAAGGGAAATCCACATTCGATATGTTGGTGGCTTTTAAAGAGAGATTAATTAGAGTTCAGGAGAGATATGTTCCTGTGAAAATGATAGATATAAATGGCAAGGTAAGGAAACGATGGATGAAAAGTGATATTGTGAGACTGGCTAAGAGGAAAAAAGATGCGTATATAATGTCTAGGCGAATGAAGATAAAGGAAGCCTTGGAAGAATATCCTTAATGTAGGTCCAATCTGAAATGAGAAATTAAGTGTTCTCAAAGGGGCCATGAGGTATCCTTAGCGAGCAGGATTAAGTAAATCTCAAAGCCATTTATTCATATATAAAGAGCAAGTGGGTAACTAGAGAAAGGGTTAACCCACTCAAGGACAAAGCAGGAAGGATATGCTTGGAGGCAGAGAAAATGGGTGAGATTCTTAATGAGTACTTTGTATCGATATTCACCAAGGAGTGGGACATGGTGGATGTTGAGGTTAGTGATAGATCTTTGATTACTCTAGGTCAAGTCAGCGTAAGGAGGGAGGAGATGTTGTGTATTCTAAAAGGCAATAAGAAGGACAAGTCCCCAGATCTGGATGGGACCTACCACAGGTTACTGAGGGAAGTGAGACAGGAAATAGCTGCGGCTTTAACAGATATCTTTGCAGCATCCTTGAACACTGGGGAGGTCTCAGGGTAATGGAGAATTGCTAATGGTTTTCCCCTCATTTAAGGAATAATCTAAGTAATTACAGACCTGTCAGCCTGACGTCAGTGGTCGGGAAGCTACTGGAGAAGATACTGAGGGATAGTATATATACCCATTTGAAAGGAAATGAGCTTCTCAGTGATAGGCAGCATGGTTTTGTGCAGTCAATGTCATGGCTTACAAACTTAATAGAAATCTTTGAAGAGGTGACAAAGTTGATTGATGAGGGAAGGCATGTAGGTGTCATACACATGGACTTTAGTAAGGCGTTTGATAAATTTCCCCGTGATAAGCTGATGAGGGTGAAGTCGCATGGGGTTCAGGGTGTTCTAGCTAGATGGGTAGAGAACTGGTTGAGCAACAGAAGACAGAGAGCAGTCGTGGAAGGGAGTTTCTCAAAATGGAGATCTGTGACCAGTGGTGTTCCACCGGGATCCGTGCTGGGAGAACTGTTGTTGTGATATACATAAAGGATTTGGAGAAAGGTGTAGGTTCTCTCATTCGGAAACTTGCAGGTGGCGCTAAGATTGGTGGAGTAGCGGGTAGTGAAGGGCACTGTCCGAGAATACAACAGAATATAGATAGATTAGAGACTTGGGCAGAGAAATGGCAGATGGAGTTCTATCTGGAGAAATGCAAGGCGATGCATTTTGGAAGATGCAATTCAAGACAGAACTTAATAGTAAATGGGAATGTCCTGGGGAAAATTGGTGTACAGAGAGATCTGGGTGTTCAGGTCCATTGTCCCCTGAAGATGGCAAGGCAGATCGGTGGAGCGAATAAGAAGCATATGGCATGTATCCGTCCTTGGACAGAGTATTGAGCACAAGAGTTGGCAGGTAATGTCACAGTTGTATCAGACTTTGGTTCAGCCACATTTGGAATACTGCATTCAGTCTGGACCCCCCTTAGCAAAATGTGTGGATGCTTTCGAGAGGGTGCAGAGGCGGTTCACTAGTATGTTGCCTGGCATGGAGGGCGCCAGCCATGAAGAGAGATTGAATAAATTAGGATTATTTTCATGAGAAAGACGGTGGTTGAGGGGGGACATGATCCCTGGGTGACGAGGGATATTGAGGCTCTGTTAAGGAAAACAAAGAATGCATACATTGGGTTTAAGATATCGGGCTTAAGTCAATCCTTAGATGACTACACAAAGTGTAGAAGCACCTTTAAGAGGGGAATCAGAACCGCAAAAAGAGGGTATGAGATGGATCTCTCAGAAAAAGGTTAAGCCCAAAAGGGTCCCTAGCTATATTAATAGTAGAAGTGTGGCGAGGGAGAGAATAGGTCCACTTAACGATCAGCATGGCAGTCCTTGTATGGAATCACCAGGAGATGGTGGGAATTTTTTAAATGAATATTTCTTATCCATGTTTATTTAAAGCACAATAATGTGGATAAATTCCCTGGGCATGAGCATGTCCGTCCTCGGATGTTATGGGAGACGAGGGAAGAAATTGCAGAGGCCCTTGCAGAGATTTTTGCTTCATCTGTTGCTACTGAAGAGGTTCCAGAAGACTGGAGGGTGGCTAATGTTGCTCCATTGCTTCAGAAAAGTAGCAAAGACAAACCACGGAACTCTTGGTCAGTGAGGTAATATCAGTGTTAGGCAAGTTTTTGCAGAGGGTAATAAGAGACAGGATCAACCAACATTTGGATAGTCAAGGTCTGTTTAGGGATTGTCAGGTAGATTTCTGTGCGGGAAATCATATCTGACAAATCTTTTAGAGTGTGTCAAAGAGGTAACCGTGAGAATAGAAAAGGGTAGGACAGTTGAGGATCTGTATATGGACTTTCATAAGGCTTTTGACAAAGGGCAGGTTTGTTAGTTAGTTTTCGTTACGTGGGAACCAGAGAGAGCGAGCTAATTGGATTCAAAATTGGCTCGATTGTAGGAAGCAGAGGATGATGGAAGAAGATTGTTTCTCAGACTGAAGGCTTATAGCTAATGGTGTGCCACAGGAGTGGGTGCTGAGACCTTTGACATTTGTTATTTACATAAATGACCTGGATGTGAATATACAAGGCATGATGAGGACCATAAGACATAGGAACAGAAATTAAAATATTCAGCCCATCGAGTCTGCTCCGCTATTCAGTCATGGATGATAGGTTTCTCAACCCCATTCTTCTGTTTTCTCGCCATAACCCTTGATCCCCTTGTCAATCAAGAAGCTGTCCATCTCAGTCTTGTATATAATCAGTAACCTGGCCTCCACAGCCTTCTGTGGCATTGAATTCCATGGATTCACCACTCTCTGGCTGAAGAAGTTTCTCCTTATCGCCGTTCTAAAAGCTTTTCCTTTTACTCTAAGGCTGTGCCCTCGGGTCCTAGTCTCTCCTACAACTGGGAGCATCTTCACAACATCGATTCTGTCCAGACTATTCAGTATTGGGTATGTTTCAATTAGGTCTCCCTTCATCCTTCTAAAACCATTGACTACAGATCCAGAGTCGTCAAAGGTTCCTCATGTGTAAATCTTTTCATTCCTGGAACCATTCTCGTGAAACACCTCTGAACAAGTTCCAAGGCCAGTGCATCTGCTCTGTGATATGGGGCCCAAAACTGCACAACATATTCCAAGTACTCCCAAGAAGGTTACTACATTTACGGATGATACAAAATTAGGAGGTATCGTTGATAGCAATGAACGTTATCAGAAATTAAAGAGGGATTTTAATCTGATGGGAAAGTGAGCCGAGGATTGGCAATTGAAATTATATACAGATAAGTGGGAGTTGTTACACTTTGGAAAGTAAAACAAAGATAGGACTTATACAGTAAATGGTTAGGTTCTGAGGAGTGTTGTGGAACAGAGGGACCTCGGACCATAAGTCCATATTTCATTGAAAGCAGCATCACGGGTAGATAAAGAAGGCATTTAGCATGCTGGCCTTCATCGTTCAAGGCATTGAATAGAGGAGTTGGGACACTATGCTACCATTCTGTAAGCCGTTGGTGAGGTCACACTTGGAGTATTGTGTACAGTTTTGGTCATCCTGTTAACCTGAAAAGTGTGCAAAGAAGTTTGACAAGGATATTGTCAGGACTAATAGGCTAGAGTTATAGGGAAGGGGATGGCCAGTTTCGGATATCATCCCTTGGAATGTCGGAGAATGAGGGGGTGTTTTTAAGGACATGCATAATATCATGAGGGCCATAGATAGGATGAATGCATATAGTCATTTTCCCAGTGATGACGGATTGAAAACTACAGGGCATAGGTTTAAGATGAGAGGGGAAAGATTTACGAAGGTCCTGAGGGGCAACTTCATTATGCATAGAAAGTTTTTGAAATGGAATGGGCTGCCAGAAAAATTGGTTGAGACAAGTACAATCGCAACATGTAAAAAATGAATTGATACATCCATGGGAAGGGTTGAGAGCGATATGGTTCAAATGAGGGCAATTGGAATTAGTTGAGTGGGCAGCATGGTCAGCACGGACTAGTTTGGGTCGAAGGTCCAGTTCCCATGCTCGATCACTATATGATTCAATGACACTCCATTTAAATCAGTGACACGGTGACACTGTGGGTTACACCAGCCAATACCACGTCACTTTCAGGGGGACACTCTGGGCTACATCAGCTCACACCATGTCACTGTCAGCGGGACACTCCGGTCTACACAAGCCCACACGATGTCACTGTCAGGGGAACACTCTGTTCTACACTAGCCCACACCATGTCACTCTCAAGGAACCACTCTGGGCTATATCATCCACACCATGTCACTGTCAAGGGCACACTCTGAGCTATACTATTCACACCATGTCACTGTTAGGAGGACACTCTGGGCTATACCATCCCACACCATATTGCTCTCAGGGAATGCTCATGCATACAGCAACTCACATCATCTCGCCATGCAGTGACTTCTATCATTTGATTGTCGAAGGTGCTGCTGTTATCCACCTGCTTTGTAATATTCCCTATGAGGTCAGTAATCCCCATCATACACTTGCCCTTTACTATGGAACAAATCCAACCCTCTTTGCCAGGTATGTAGTCGAGGGCATACCGGTTTTGCTGGGAAGATTGACGTCATTCTGAGAACATGTCCTTACCTCCTGCCATGTTCAAGCGGTCTGCTTGCCCAAGAGGGTAAGACCACAAATAAGATAGTTTCAATTTTGATTGCTAATAATTCCTACAGATCCTCCTCATGAAAAGGTACTGAGAAATGTGTAAGCCAGAAACTGGGCTTTACTTTTACCCAAAGCCTTACCACCCCTCCAATGCGCGCAGAATAGAGGTGAAACTGAACGTTTTGTAGGGAAACCCCAACCACATTCCCAGGTAGTTGGACAGGGAACAGTAGCATTGAAAACTGCCCCTACAGGTACGGCACAGGGATTACCTTTTTCATTAAGAACAAAGAAGTTAGTCACTTTGTCTTGGCTGAAAAAAATAATATCCGGATTTAGATTAGATAATGGATGGGGCTTCCCAATAAGAAACAAGCCTGTCTTTGTGACTACCCTGAGAGTATGGGTAGACAAAAGTGAGCACTGCAGATGCTGGAGATCAGAGCTGAAAAATGGGTTGCTGGAAAAGCGCAGCAGGTCAGGCAGCATCCAATGAGCAGGAGAATCGACGTTTCGGGCAAAAGCCCTTTTTCAGGAATGAAGAAAGGCTTATGCCCGAAACGTCGATTCTCCTGCTCCTTAGATTCTGCCTGGCCAGCTGTGCTTTTCCAGAAACACATTTTTCAGCTCTGAAAGTGTGGGTAATCCATAGCTACAAAATATAGACGCACTGGACTCTTAGGCTGAATGCTGTTCAATACAAAGTGATGGGGCTTTCAGTAAGAGATGTGGTTATTGTTCCAGGCTGGTTCCTTCCATCCCACGATTGAGAAGATGGAGGTGCCATTAGGGGTCTCATAGTAAGGTGTGAGCCATTACCAGTATCACAAAGTGCTTGAATACCCACAATACCAGACAAACACTCCTCCAGTAGGCACGCACATGGGATGCGAGGCGCCACAGGGAAGCAGTAGTGGTTGGTACATTGGACCAAGGCACATGGAATAAACTTAGTCGCATTCACATAAGTGCACCCCCATCCCGTACAGTTGTAACAAAGTGGCTTCCCGGACTTATTAGGGGAAATCCACAGGCAGCTATTAAGTGGGGAAAAGTAAAAGTAAAGACAAATAGGTGCTTACTGTCTTCATGAAGAGGCAGAGAAAAAAAAGCATGTTGCAGGTCGACAACAGTAAAACAGTAAGCGTCTAATAGTACCAAGGCCAGATTATTTATCACCAAGGCATGATCAAACTGTGCAATCCCATAGATAGCTCTTAAATCTGAAACCAGTCGATACTGGTCTGGTGTGCCAGATGTTTGGACATCTCCCTGGAGTCCCTGACTTCTTTTTTGCCTTTCACAATGTATTCTTACCACGGTATTTTCGGGCTGGACTTGGACGATAGAGAGCGAGGGGTCGAGTCAAACACGTTTGAATGTGAGGAAAACCAAACGGAGAAAATACTCACGTCTGGTTGGCCAATTTCTCTACACTCAACAGTGGAGGACTGAAAGCTCTTATACCATTGTCCGCAGTCCATCCATACCGAATCCAGTCACTACACCAGACGGAGATCGGGACCTGGGCAACCTCTCTCGGTTCCGCGAGCAGTGCATAAATGCTCGTAATTCATCTGGCTGTTCAGACTTCACTCTTCAGTTTTCATATGGCCGAATGCAGAGCGTGCAGAAACTCAGAGGTTGTACACTTTCGGATTCCGTGGAGGAACTGTGCACAAAGCTTAAACCAAGGACATGATCAATTATTACATTCGGACAATTATCAATCAATACACGATATTGATTTATGTGAAAGTTCCTTGGTCCAATGATATTTCTGGAACCAATTTTATTTTCCAACAATCAGGTCACCCTTATCTCACTAACACAGCCATTGCACCTGCACCTAAAGGTCGGCTAAAACTGTCTTATCTGGCACTGCACCTAAAGGCCGGCTAAAACTGTCTTATCTGGCACTGCACCTAAAGGCCGGCTAAAACTGTCTTATCTGGCACTGCACCTAAAGGCCGGCTAAAACTGTCTTATCTAGCTGAGTTATTTCTATGCTTTAAAGGACACATTTTTTGCTAAACACTACTGAAGCAGTCTGCTATTAGTCACTTATTCAGAATTAGCAGTTGGGAACTTCAAAGCCATTTTCTGCAGCTTTGCAGCCTAGAAGCCATTTTGTCATGTTATTTGCACCGAGAAGCCATCTTGTTGCCACATAGGGTATGAAAAGCATCTATTAAATGGTTGCCCCTGACTACAACCGGTCACCTCAGCCTGTATTTAGATGTCAGATCCAAACCTGTCCCTCTGTAACAGGTTCGAGAGGCTGAATGGCCTCCTTCTATCCCTGTGTAACAGACTGCACAGGCTGAATGGCCTCCTCCTATCTCTATGAACTGACTAGAGAGGCTGAATGGCGTTGTCCTATCCCTCTATAACACATTCAAGAGGCTGAATGGCCTCCTCCTGTCCCTCTGTAACAGTCCCGAGACATTAAATGACACAGCAATCTGTGGATTAAGAGAGGCTGGCAAACTGTATCGAATGATGGTCCCTCCATTCTCAGTTACAGAGACATAAAGAACACAAATTAGTCCAGGTGCTCTCTCAGTTACAACTCACTCAGCTGCAGTAACATTTCTCTTCGATAGTTCCCGTTGCATCTTCCCACCTCTTCAAGTGGGAATAGGCTAATGCGTGCTGAATGGCCTCCTTCTATCCCTCTGTAACAGGCGCATTGGGAGAGAATTGCTTCTCCCGTTCCTGAGTCGCCATCCCAATGCTTTGTCAAAGTTATGAACGGATTTGATAACTAGGCACTTTTACCAGTAGTAGCCTCACACAAAGTCGTTTGGCAATAAGTACCGTACCTTGGGTTAAAGTCTCTCGAAATTTCCCCTCCAGTCATTTTTTGGAACTGCTATGATATTTTATTCCTGTCTCCTTTTATAAACAGGGTGGGACTTATACAACCCTGCAGTGTTCCGGCAATACTCCCACATACAAGGAAACATGATTACATAGATTGAAAGATTTATGATCCATCCGTCAGTAACTCTCATCCATTCCATCCAGACTGAGTAAATGCTGACTTTTATTTTGATACGAAAAGGGATGTAAGGAAGGGGTTAACAGAGTTTGTTTTATGGTAACTGTGGTTAATGCCAATCTCCATGGATTCTAATTATCCCAGTGGAGACTTTACATCTTTCAATGATAAATAGGCTCTGTTCAATGTGTTATTCCACAGTATGAGCAGGAGCATCACCGACAGCACGAACATGGATCAGCAGCTCCAGGGAGAAGGGGAGGAGAGATCAGAATCTGGGAACATTAGACAGGAAAGTTCCAACAATGGACAGGTGTTTATCCTCTGATTTTTCTATTCTTTCTCCATATTATGTTGGGTTGTCAATATCATGGCAGATCTATTATGCTCTTTGCATTATTCAATACTTTTATGATCCTCTCCTGTCTATCGTTGGTGTCCCTGATAAGTCTCACTCTCCAGCTATTTTTCTATAAACCAATTATGACTGCATTTCTGTTCTTTCATAAAGTCTACATATCTTGCCACCATTATTGTTCCTGTTGAGACTCTGAATCCAGATATTCACTCCACAGTCTAGAACTAACTGCATCACTGAACTTGTTCAATTACTGTCTCCCTCCTTGCCTCTGGCAGTGTTACTCATCGGTCTCCATGTTAACCTACTCAGCGGTGAACCATTACCTCACTGGGCTTGCTATTTAACTATTGGGATCATGGGCGTCACTGCCTTCTGTTACGGTGACAAACTCCGTTACCTTTATCTGATTCCATACCATCCTTATCCAAGAGCTTTTTAAAATATATTTGTTGGACTAAGTCATCGCTGGCTGGCCAGCATTTATATCTCATCCCACGTTGTCTTTGAGGAGGTGGTGGTGAGCTGTCTTCTTCAAGTACTGCAGTCCACTCGCTGTTGGTTGACCAATTGCAGTATTTCAGGAGGGAATTTCAGGATATTGACCCAACGACTGTGAGGGAATGGCGGTAGTGCCAGTAGACTGGAGGAGAGCAAATGTTGACCCCTTGTTCAAAAAGGGGCGTAAATACAACCCTGGAAATTATAGACCAGTGAGCTTTGCTTCGGTTGTGAGTAGAGTTTTGGGCAAGGTTACAAGAGAAAGTCGTTCTAAAAATCTCGAGTTGATTCGGGATAGTCGACACGGTTTTGTGAGCTGTAGGATGTGCCACACAAACCTTATTGAGTTCTTTCAGAAAGTGACCAAACAACTGATTGAGGGTAAAGTGGCTGATATGGTGTATATGGATTTCAGTAAGGTGTTTGATAAGGTTCCACACAGTGGGCTATTGCACAAAATGCAGAGGCATGGGATTGAGGGCGATTTAACGGTTTGGATCAGACATTGGCTCATTAAAAGAAGATAGAGGGTGGAGATTGATGGGAAATGAGCATCCTGGAGTTCAGTTACTAGTGGTAAGCCGCAAGGATCTGATTTGGGGCCATTGTTGTTTGTCATTTTTATATATGACCGAGATGAAGGCGGAGGAGGATGGCTTCGTAAATTTGCAGTTGACACTAATGCTGTTGGAGTTGTGGATAGTGCTGAAAGATGCTGCAGGTTGCACAGCGGCAGAGATAGGTTGTACAGCTGGGGTGAGAGGTTAAAAATTGAGTTTAATGCGTAAAACTGTGAGGTGATGCACATCAGAAGGAGCAACAGGAATAAGGAGTACTGGGCAAATGGGAAGATTCATGGCATGAGGATGAGCAGAAAGATTTCGGTGTCTATATGCAGAGATCCCTGAAAGCTGCCACCCAGGTTGATAGAGTTGTTCAGAAGGCATACGGTGGGGGGATTCAAGATGGTGGCAATTCTGTTGGTCTGTCCTGCTGAGCTGTGCACCAGAACCTAGACAAAGTGGGGCACTCACTCTCGCTTTATTAGTCATTGCGGTCGAAATCATTAGTTTTTGATGACCTGAATTGCTGTGTTTGAGTTTAAAATTGTTAGCAAAATGACTGAAGGGAAGGGACTGCGAGGATGGCAACAAGCAGGACACTCTCCTGCAGCAAGGGACACATCTGCGGCCGCATCATCAACCTCAGCGAGCGCTCCCGGCGACTCAGCTGTGGACCACAGCCTGGTCTTGGAGTTGGTGAAACTCTGAGAGAAGATCAATTCAGCGATGGACGAGACCCGGGACAGGCTTGAACCGATCTCATTCATGCTGCAGTTGCGTGACCAGGAGATCCGGCCTCTCAGGCAGCACATCATAGAGGTGGAGCAACGGACTGCAGCCTCTGAAACTGCGGTGGAATCCTTGGCGTGTCAGGTGCAGGCTCTGGAACAGCAGGTCCGGGCTTTGGAAGAGCAGGTCGATGAGCTCGAAAATCAAGGCTATCAGAAGAACATCTGCCTGGTCGGGCTGCAGGAACAGGAAGAGGGATACAAGCTGGTCAGCTTCTTGGAGCAATGGCTCCCGCAGTTATTGAAGCTGGGAGTCCGGTCGGGCCGTGTTCGGGTGAGTGGGCCCACCGGTCACAGTGCACAGGCCCGAAATGAACCAGTGCCCCCACCCGGTCCTAGTGTGAAATCAGCAGTTACAGAGATAAGTAACCTGTGCTGAAAGGAGCCATAACCTCTGGTATACAAAGGATGCGAATTATGCTTTTCCAAGACTTTTCTGCGACCGTGATTCGCAAAAGGAAGGCCTTTGATGAGTTAAAAAGGCAGCTGAGGGACTTGAGTATCCCGTACTCTGTAAGATACTACATTTCAGCCATGGAACATCCCTGTTTAATTTTGACTCAACATAAAAAGCAAAGGACTTCCTGGAAACCTTATAATAGACTGGCTGGCTCGAATAATATGGACAATAACATTTACTTTACTTTTTTCTCTGTGGTTTACCTGTTCATCCTTTTTATATATGTTTGTGGGTGTACTACTTTTCTTCTTTTTTCTATCTCTTCTTCCTTCTATCTCTCCTCCCGTTATCCTTTGTTTATATTTTTATCATTTCCTTTTCATTTATCTCCCTTGATATGAGATGGGGATGTGGTTGGGGGAAGCAGGGGGAGTTTTGTTTTGTTTCAACCAGGCGTACCGAGGATTAAAGCATGGATAGCACAGGTTGAGTGCACACTTTTAATTTTCTTGTCCTCAGATGCTTTCTGGCTTCAGCTGGAAGGAGCCATGAAGGTGTTAGTGGATAGTATGAGCGCTCCCTGTGGGCAAGGGGTAAAGTTTCCTCTCAATTGTGTTCGATGTTGGTCTGTTGTAGACGTAGATGTTAGAAGTTTTGATCTGGTATGTTTAGAAATTAAATTTTTCAATTTATGCAAACTGTTTGCTGTTTTCTGTCAGCACGCTATGAGTGGGGTTCATCCTTCCAGGGGGTCATGTACTAATTCAGACGGGTATGGCTAACCGTTCAGTTAAATGGTGCATCTGGAATGTTAAGGGGAGTCATTCAGCAAGTAAAAGTAAAAAGATGCTTTCCAGCCTGAGAAAAAAAGAGGGTTGATGTCGCAATGCTGCAAGAAACATATCTAACCAGCAAGGAGCACTTCAATTTACAGCAGGGAATACAAAGAAGAACAAAGAACAAAGAAAATTTCCAGGCCAGGAACAGGCCCTTCAGTCCTCAAAGCTTGAGCCGATCCAAATGTACTGTCTAAACCTGTCAGTCAATTCCTACGCATCTGTATCGCTCTGCTCCCCACTTACTCATGCTTCTGTCTAGACGCATTTTAAATGAATCTACCATGCCTGCTTCTACCACCTCTGCCGGCAACGCATTCCAAACGCCCACCACCCTCTGTGTGAAGTACGTGCCATGTCTATCCCCCTTAAACATTCCACCGCTCACATTGAAAGTATGACCTCTTGTTATTGAATCCTTCACCCTGGGAAAAAGCTTGTCTCTATCCACTCTTTCTATATCCGTCATTATTTTATAAAGCTCAATCAGGTCCCCACTCAATCTCCTTATTTCTCATGAAAATGAACTGAACCTACTCAACCTCTCTTCATAGCTAGCACCTTCCATTAAAGGCAACATCCTCAAAAACCTTCTCTGCACCCTCTCCAAAGTGTCCACATCTTTTTGAGAATGTGGGGACCAGAACTGTACACAGTATTCTAAATGCGGCCAAACCAATGTCTTGTCAGCTGTTATACTCAATACCCCGTCCAATGAAGACAAGCATACTATATGCCTTCTCGACCACTCTATCCACCTGTGCAGCAACCTTCAGAGTACAATGGACCTGCACTCCCAGATTTCTCTGCCCATCAACTTTTCCCAAGGCTCTTCCATTCATTGTATAATTCGCTCTAGAATTAGTCTTGCCTAAATGCATCACCTCACATTTGTCTGGATTGAAATCATCTGCCACTTTTCCGCCCAACTCTCCAGTCTACCTATATCCTACTGTATTCTTTGACAGTCCCTTATACATTCTGCTACTCCACCAATCTTCGTGTCATCTGAAAACTTGCTGAACATACCAACATTGCCCTCTTCCAGATCATCTATGTATTTTACAAACAAATGTGGCCCCAACACTGACCCCTGTGGAACATCACTGGTCACTTTTCTCCATTGCGAGAAACTCCATTCAACTACTACTCTCTGTCTCCTGCTGCTCAACCAGTTCTTTATCCACTTAGCTAGAACACCCTGCACACCATTTGACTTCACTTTGTCCATTAGTCTACCATGGGGAACCTTATCAAACGTCTTACTGATGTCCCATCAAAAACCTTTCCTTCATCTATCACCTTGGTCACTTCCTCAAAGAACTCAATTAAGTTGGTAAAGCACGATCTCCCCCGCGCAAAACCATGTTGCCTACCACTGATAAGCCCATCCTTTTCTAAATATAAATAGATGTTATCCCTCAGTATCCTCTCCAGCAACTTTCACACCACCGAGTCAGGCTCACTGGTCTGTAGTTACCTGGAATATCCCTACTACCCTTCTTGTACAGGGGGACAACATGAGCAACATTCCAGTCCTCTGGCACCTTACCTGTCACAAAGGTATCTGTCAGGGCACCAGCTATTTCCTTTCTAGCCTCCCTCAGCCACCTGGGATAGATCCCATCTGGACGTGGGGATTTGTTTCCCTGAATAACCTCTAACCTACCCAACACATCTTCCCTATTTATGTCAACGTGATCCAGACTAATCAAACTTCTATGTCTAATCTCAACATTCATTATGTCCCTCTCCTCAGTGAACACTGATGGAAAGTAATCATTTAGAATCTCACCCATTCTCTCAGGTTCGACACACAGCACTTCTTAGTTATCCTTTCGTGGACAAATCCTTTCTCTAGTTACCTGCTTACTTCTTATCTAAGAATAAGATGCTTTGGAATTATTCTAAATTCTGCTCGCTAATGCTATTTCATGACCCCTTTTAGCCTGCTTGATTCCTTGTTTAAGACTTATCCTATATTCCGATATTCGCCCAGGGCCCGTTCTGTTCTTAGCTACCGAGACCTTATGTATGCTTCCCTTTTCTTCTTGGCTCTTCGCACAATTTCTGCTGTCATCCATGGTTCATGAATCTTGCCCTTCCTATCCTTTGCCATCAACGGGACATGACTATCCTGCACTATCTTAGCCTATCTTTGAAAGCCTCCCACATCTCAAATGTGGACTTCCCTTCAAATAGCTGTGCCCAATCCACATTTCCGAGTTCCTGCCTAATTTTGATATAATTGGCCTTGGCCCAGTTTAGTTCTCTTCCATTAGGACCACTCTCTACTTTATCTACGAATATTCTAAAACTTACAGAATTGTGGTCACTGTTCCCAAAGAAATCCCCCACCGCAACTTCTACCACCTGTCCTGGCTCGTTCCCCAGTACCTGGTCTAATATGGCCCTTCCCTCGTCGGACTATTGACATACTGCAGTAGAAAACTCCCCTGGACGCTTCTTCCAAATTCTACCCCATCCAGACGTTAAGTGTATCCCAGTCAATGTTGTGAAAATTAAAATCTCCCATCACCACTACCCTATTGCCTCTACACCTTTCCATAATCTGTTTACCTATTTGTTCTTCTACCTCACGCTCACTGTTGGGAGGCCTGTAACACAGCCCCAACAATGCAACTGCGCCCTTCTTATTTCTCAGCTCCACCATAATGCCTCACTACCCAAGACCTCCATAGTGTGCTCCTTTAGCATAGAGTGATATTCTCCTTGACCAGCAATGCAACTCCAGCCCCACCCTCCTTTTGCTTCCCTCTCTGTCCTGTCTGAAACGTCTATATTCTCGAACATTTCATTATCAATCATCATGCCCTTCCTTCATCCAAGTCTCTGTGATTGCAATAACATCATACTCCCAAGCACCAATCCAAGCCCTAAGTTCACGTGCCTTACACACTATACTCCTTGCATGAAAGTCGATGCATTTCATGCCACCAGAGTTTTGTGCTCATCTGCTCTCTGCCTACCCTTTCCTTTATTAATGTTTTCTTCACAATTCTTACAGTCTCCGGTTTGGACCTCACTGCCTATTTGTTTTCTCTTCTGGTTTCCAGCTCCCTGCCACATTAGTTTAAAAACTTCCCAACAATAGGATCAAAAAGTCCCCCATGGACATTTGTTCCAGTCTGATTGAGGTGTCGACCGTCCATTTTGTAATAGTCCCACCTTCCCCAGAACTGGTCTAATTGTCAAATAAATCTGAACCCTTCCATCCTACCCCATCTCTCAAGCCATGTGTTCATCCTGCCTATTCTTTTATTTCTCCACTGGCTAGCACGTGGCACTGGCAGTAATCGCGAGAGCACTACCCTTTACTTCTCTCCTAGATCACTGAATTCTTCTTTCAGGACCTCATCTCGTTTCCTACTTATGTCGTTGGTGCCTATATGCACTAAGATAACTGGCTGCTGACCCTCCCCTTTTAGAATGTCTTGCAGCCAATCGGTGACATCCCTGACCCGAGAATCTGGGAGGCAACATACGATCCAAAAATCCGATTCTCGGCCACAGAACCGCCTATCTATTCCCTCACAATAGAATCCCCAATGACCATGGACCTACGAGTCTTTTTCCCGCCCTTCTGAACAGACGTGCCCACCACGGTTTCATGATCCTGGCAACTGCTGCCCCCCCCCCCCCCCCCCCCCCCCCCCCCCCGGTGAGCCATCTCCCCCAACAGTATTCAAAATGGTGTTTTTGGAGGGAGACGACCGCAGTGGGCACCTGCATTGCTTTCCTAGTCTTTTTCTGTCTTTTGGTCACCCATTCACTGTCTTCCTGAGCAATCCTAAACTGCGGTGTGACCAGTTCATTAAACGTGTTATCCACTACCTCCTCAGTATCGCGCATGTTCCACTGTGAGTCCATCCGCAGCTCCAGAGCCGTCATGCAGTCAAACAAGAGCTGCATCTGGACATGCTTCTTGCAAGTGAAAGAGCCAGGAATGTCAGACACGTTCCTAAGCTCCCACATCAAGCAAGAGACACATGCCACGGGTCTGAGGTCGCCTGCCGTTGTAAGCTTAGCTTTCTATGAACTAACTAAACCCAAATAATGCACTTAAATATATGAAAAAGAAAGATAAAGAAAAAAGTAAAAGGCTTACCTTACTGAGTCTTCTCCTTTCGATTAGAGGATGGGGGCGGAGGGTGATACTACACGTGTAGTATCTCGGGTTTAGACACTGACCAAATATAAATTAAGCCCTTACCTTCCCGACAGCCCTTGCTTCACTCCACCTTCTCTCCACACCACTTGGTCTGAGTGTTCAGACGTGCGATTTTTCTTATCCTTTAATTCGAAAAGCAGAGGGGTTAGTAACTCATCAAGAGATATCTTCCATTTCAACTGTGAGACCAAATTAAGGTCGAATATGGGTAGTTCATAATTCTTAAAGCTTTAATGCACGGAGATATGTATGGGAATTTGAATATATCCTGCGTCCGGCACATTTCCTCAAATTTTTAACAGATGCCCTTTCCGGGTTGATGGCCCTTGGGGCATGTCATACAGTAATAGGGGGAGACTTTAAAATTCTTATTAACCCTGAAGTGGACAGTATGCCTCGGGGTCTTGCAGGTATGTCCCCGCAATCCAGGCAGTTGGTGTACCTGAACAGAGAACTGGGGTTGGTGGGTGTGAGGATCTGTTACCACCCTGAGGAGAGGGACTTCACCTTTTTCTCTCAGCCACGTCAGTGCTTTTGGAGGATTGGCATTTTTTGCTCTGTTGACCATTTTGAATTCTGTGCTGTCCTGCAGAATTGGGAAGATAGTCATTTCGGATCACGCAGCAGTGGACATGGAGGTAAAGGTCGGTGGTGATGGGACAGGCTCACGAAACTGGCACAGTGCTCAATTCTTCCTGAAGGATAGCAAGTTTATTGAATATTTTTCGGGGGAATTTCAATTTTTTGGGAAAAATAATTTGGGTACGTCCCGTAATCCTTCGATGGTCTCGGAGAATGCCAAGGCCTATGCGAGGAATTTGATTATTTCTTACTTTGCGACCCAAAAGCGGCAGAAGGCAGAGCAGCTGCGTATGCTCGAGGCTTGCCTGAATGCCGCTGAAACAGCACGCCTTGCCAGACCGTCTGTAATCAAGTTGCAGCAGATTACAGGCCTCAGGGCTAGATTGAATGCTGGGCTCACCCAGACAGCAAAGATGGAAATCTCCTTTCCGAAACAGAGATTATTTGAGAATGGTGATACACCGGGTAGATATCTAACATACCTGGCCAGAAAGAAGAATGCCTCCTAATTTATCACATCCATTCTGAGAGATTGCTGGCACTCTTACTTGCGATGCCAAAAATTACTTTCTAATGTAACCAATTAATTTGAATTATGCCCAAGACACCACAAACCACTGGGAGCTAAACTTTATTGTTTTAACACCTGGAAACCAACCAAACAATGAGAATTCAATGTGTCATGGGGAGTATATAAACCTGGTATTTTGAAAAATAATGGGAAAGCTAACTGGACAGCTAAGATCTTGGTCTGAAATCAGAAAAAAAAATATTCTATCCAATATACTTTATTTACAGTAAAAAAAAAACAGAAAGAAGATGGCCCACGAAGATCAGCAGCGGGAAGACTGAAGACAGCGGGGAAGACAGAGACTGTGCGATGTTGAGATTAAGTTAATGTAACGTTCAATAAGTGGGTTAATGGAACAGCATATATTCGGAGTTGTAGTCAGATCGTAAGCAGTTAAGAAAAGTGGGTTTTGTACTTGTGAATAGTTGTTGTTTAGTGTTCACTATTCGTGTTCATAAAATATATTGTTATTTTTCTTTGAATGGTGGAATTTGGGAGTTCTCTGTCACTCATGTTTTAATAGATTACGAGGCGAGGTGAGTTTTTTTGATGTTTGGTTTTCATAAACATCGGGGTTCGACGTCGATGTCATAACAGTTTAGGGGCTTGTCATTCAGGATTGGGACATATGAGAACAGATTAGGGGTACGAAAAGTCTCAGCAGATTCCAACATTTGGCAAATATTGTCAGAGATCATTAAATAAAACTTAAAATGTGTTTAATTTTGGTTACTTGTGGATGATTAAATGAAAAGTGAAAGAAATGGGATTTAACATTGTTAAAGAGGTTTTGGGGTTTGAAAATGATTCCCAATTTGCCAAGAAAGTTTAGAAAGACAGAGGAAGGATGTACATTTAGAATTAGCAAATAGGTTAGAATTGGGTTTAACTAGAGACAAAAAGAAAGCTGAAATTGCGATGGAGTTGGTCAAGCACTTTGGTGTACTGGAGAAACTGACAGTGACTGCAGTAGAATTAGAAAATAAAAGGATTGCAAAAGCAGTAACTGGAGTTAGAAGATTAAAAAGTGAGACAAAAAGAAAGAGATAAGAAAGAGAAAGCGAGGTAGAAGAGAAAGAGAGAGAGAGGAAAAAGAAAGACAGCATTTGAACTTGAGAAGTTGCGAATTAGTCAGCAAAGTCAAGTTAACAGGACAGAGATTAAAATAGAAAGTAGGAAATATATATATTATACACACACACATATAACTATGTTAAAACATTGCCATATTTTATTATTAGATTACTTTACGATGCGGAAACAGGCCCTTCGGCCCAACAAGCCCACATCGACCCGCCGAAGCGCACCCACCCATGCCCCTCCCCTAACACTACGGACAATTTAGCATGGCCAATTCACCTGGCCTGCACATCTTTAGACTGTGGGAAGAAACCAGAGCACCCGGAAGAAACCCAAAACTATGTTAAAACGTTGCCATATTTTGTTAAGTAAAATGTGGTTGCATTTGTTATTTCATTTGAAAAATTGGATAGATGGATGGAGTGGTCAGATACCATGTGGGTAATGCTAGTTCAAACTAACCTGGTAAGCCAAGCTAGTGAGGTATGTGCAGCGCGGTCAAGAGGTTATGCAGATGTCAAATAGGCTATTTTGAATGTCTATGAATTGGTACCAGAAGTATACAGAGAGCAGTTCAGAAACATAATGATGGAACCAGATCAGAATTATGTTGAGTTTGTAAGAGTTAAACATAGTAGTTTTGATAGATGGGCATGGGCCTGAAAAATAGACAAGACATGTAAGGCTCTGAGGCAGATCATTCTGCTGGGGGAATTTAAACACTCACTTCCAGAGATGATCAGAGTTCATGCGAATGAACAGGAAGTTCAAGAAGTAGAAGAGTGGCAGAGATAGCAGGTCAATTTGCATTGGTGGATGAGCTGCAACTTAGCTTCCGGTAGGATCTTCCGCCTGTGAGGGATAGAAATTGGGAGAAGGGGAGATCCTACTCTACAAACAAAAGATTGAGAGCACGTTGAGCATGGTTTATTTAGGTTAATATTGAAGCCCAAGAGGGTTGAAAGGTGATGAAAGACCTCAGGTGATTTCACAATACCGGAGTGGAATATCTCGAATTACAGTGCAGGTGGTTTAAGAATCGCACTGAGAAAAGATATCTTCACTGCCATAAGTGGGACACACATAGTCACAATGCTAGTCGTGCAAGAAAGGCACTGTGGGAAAGGATGTGGTAAAAGAGGCTGAGTCAGTGGTATTAGTGGAAGTAGTAAAGGAAACCCCAAGAAAAGTTGAGGAGCTGCAGGAGAGTGCCCAGGCAAGGCAGGGGCTGGGTATGGAGTTAGTACCTTATTTCAATGAAGAATTCACCGCTGTGGGTAACGTTTACTCAGAAAGAACAGAGAGAGAAGGACAACAAGGTATAATTTTGCGAGATATGGGATCTGCGCAGTCTCTAATATTCGAAAAGTGTTGCGCTGGTAAAGCACAACAGGACAGGCTGCATCTGAACATCGACATACCAGGCACAAGCCTTTCATCTGGAAAGTGGCATGTTGGGGGGAGAAGGGGGGATAAAAGATAAATAGGAGGGTAGGGGTGGGGCTGGGTGAAGGTCACTGCGAAGGCGATAAGAAAGTGAAGGTGTGAGTGATTCTGAAAAGCCGGAGAGGAGGGTGGAGGGGACATGTCGGAAGGAATGTGTACAGTCAGGAGAGTTGAAGACGGCGATGCTGAGTTGAAGGGTGGAACCTGGGATGAGGTTGGGAGAGGGGAGAATTGGAAACTGGTGAAGTTGATGTTGATGCCGTGTGGTTGGAGGGTTCCACCTATCTGCTTCACCCTGCCCTCTGACCTCTCACAATCACCTCCCAACCTGCATCTACCTATCGCCTTCCAAGCTACCTTCCGCCCAGCTCAACTCCCACCCACCTATGTATCACTCAGAACGCTTTACCCTAGCCCCCGTTTCCTTATGAAGGTGTTATGCCTGAAACGTGTATTCTCCTGCTCCTCAGCTGCTGCCTGACCTGCTGTGCTTTTCCAGCGCCACAACTTTCAACTGTGATGTCCAGCATCTGTAATCCTCACATTCTCTCAGCCTCTAAAAGTAAGTGGCGAAAGTATTTGCACTCTTTCTGACATGTTACCTGAGAGAGTGATCATTTGTGGAATTGGGGCATAAATGTAGTGCTCCCCTGTGTAAGATCAGGTTGGAGATCCAAATCAAGATTGGGGACGTAACAGTGGGAGACAGTGACAGACCGTCAGTTTCAGAAATACCGTTTTATTCTTGAGAACAATTTAGCAGGATACAAGAGAGGAGTGACACCTTTTGTGGTAGAGAACTCAAAGGAAGACCAGGAAATTGAGGAGTTAAAAAACAAATACCCAGGAAATTTTCCAGCCTGTGTAATATCTAGGTCTCACCGTCATAAGCTACAGCAAGAAGCAAAACGTAAAGAGAAAGACAAAGGAGCGGAAGTTTAATTTGCTGGCCCGCTGTTTCATGTAACGGTGCAGGACAAACCTGAACAGGTAGTGGGTCAGGTAGAGGCGTTTAGTCCTGAAAGGCTAATAGCATTACAACAGAAATTTACATAAATTGATGCATACTCAGAAAAGGAATCAGAATATATTGTCGTGCGTTAGCAACTGAAAGATAGAATCCTAAATGAAAATAGAGACCATAGCATATTAGTGCAGAGGGGAAATGGGCCAAAGTTAACCAGATTATGTTGGCGGTAGCATACAGACAGGAAGTGTTATGGGTATCAAATGAACTACCTGCAGGAGGTCATCTCGGTATACCTGCAGGAAGTCACCTGGAAGACTAAGGCTAAGGTTCAAAATTATTTCTACTGGCCTGGAATGCACAAGGATGTGGTTTTTTTTGCGATGTGTGTCATACATGCCGAATTGTAGGTAAGCCACAGGCAGGACTACAACCAGAACATTTGTTGCCAATTCTTGCATTCGACGGACCTTTCACGTGGGTTATGCTTAGTTGCGTAGGCCTTCTATCTAAACTAAAAGTGAAAACAAATATTTGCTGACCATAATGGATGTATCTGTCAGATTACCAGAGGCAATTCTATTACGGAGAGTTAAGGCAAAAAGGGTGGTGGAGGGGTTGGAAGCTTTGTTTACTCAGTACGGGCTACCCAGAGAGTTTCTGTCAGTCCAAGGGAGTCATTTTACCGCTCGGCTGTTTAAGCAAATCATGGATAGCTTAGTCATACAGCACTTCAAATCAAGTGCGTCCCAACCTGAATCCAAGGGAGCCTTGGAAAGTTAGCATCAGACACTGAAGATCATATTAACAACGTACTGTCAGGATTGAACAAATGTTTGGGATGAAGGTGCCCCATTGACATGTTTGCCATTAAAGATGTCCGAACGAATCTACATAGTTTACTCCCTTTGAGTTAATATACGGACATGAAGTGAGAGGTATTTTGGAATTAATTAAAGAGAAATTAGCAGGACTGAAGTCGGAGATCACACACTTGGATTATGTATATGAGTTGAGGGAGAGATTAAATGGAGTATATGAGTTAGCTAAACAACACCTGAAGTGGGTGACAGCATACAATGAAGCAAGTGGCAGGTAAAGAGTATGAAATTTGATGGGTATTTCTTCCATGGGGATGTCACCAATGGTAGGAACTCCCTTCAAAGGTTTACTAGCCCTCTTCCAAATGGAGAAAAAGTAGAGTCAGATAAACTACCTGGTATGTCATTTGAATATGTTGTAATCTTACTAATATGGAGATAGAGAACTGGGGAAACAGGTGTTAGTTACTGCCCCGCAGAGTGAGGAACCAAATACAGATGTCATGGAGTTTGATGTGCCTCAAAATACTTCAAATAATAAGGAAGTCCCTGAGGAGTGGGATAGGATAGCCAGCTGTCTGTTGCAGGAGCAATGAACCCAGTTATTCGTTCATTGCAGCAGTATGAGGACACTTGCAGAACCATGATGGGAGGACTTTGTGTATGGGTTCGAAGTAGGGAATGCTGTTCTGACAAACAACACTCCTGCAAGCTTAATCCTCACAAAGCCACCGAGGCCCAAAAGGAAGTGAATGTGATGCTTAATGAAGATATCATTGAACCGAGTCAGAGCAAGTGGAGTACGCCAACCCTGAAGGGGCTCAATGATTTTGTGTGGGCTATCAGAAGGTCAACGCTGAAACAAAATGAGACTTCTATCTAATACAAAGATTCAAAGGTTACATGTGTAAATTTTGGCAAGCAACACACATCACAAAGTTGGACTTACTGCATGGTTATTGGCAGGAAACTTTATCAGAGAAAGTGAAAGAAGGTTCTGCGTTTGTAACCCTAAATGGGCTACATCAATTCAAAGTGATGCTCTTTGGAATGAATAAAGCACCAGTCACCTTCCAAAGACACATGAACAGGGTTGTGGCCAGATTAACAAATTGCGCAGTTTATCTGTTAGATGTAGTGATCTTTAGCAAGTCGTGGAAAGGTCACATGTACAGTTGGCAGAGCTCGTTGAACAATTACACGAAGGAAAACTGATAATAAACGAAAATAAAACAGAATTTGCAAAGACAGAGGTGACGTTATTGGTACATTATATTGGACATGGAAGGTTGACGGCATGGAACATAAAGACGAAGTGCTTTGAGGAATATCCACAATCATCCTCGATGAAAGAGGAGCTTCGATTTTTGGGACTGAGTGGATTCCATTGGAAGTTTGTTCCAAACTTCACTAGCGTCGTGGAACCACTGATGGATTTACTAATAATAGACACAAAATGTTGGTGTATAGAACAATTCCAGCAGACATTTGAGAATTCAAATTCCAGCATTAACTACCACATCAGTTTTAACTACACCAAATATTTTGAAAACCTTCAAAATTGCGAGTGTTGCTATGATATAGGGGTTGGAGATATATTGATGCAGGAACGTGATAATAGAATGGAATGGCCAATTGTCTACCTGTCAAAAAAATACTGAACACTCACCGGAAAGAAAATGCTCCACTATTTAAAAAGGATTATTGAGTTTGGTACTAGCCTGACAATATTTTATTGTTTATGTGAGAACCGGGTTGTCGGAGATGAATGTATAAAACTACAATTGTTTTGCATTTTTTGAAAGATTTGAAGACTAAAATTTGAGAATATTTCATTGGAGTCTGATGTTACCGACTTGTAACTGCCGACATATACTTGTTGTGGGCCGTAAAATTGTGATAGCAGATGTGTTATCGTAGATTTAAAGGAAAAAGTTTCGATAAAATTTGACATATTCCAATGTTACATTTGTGTGCAGAATTAATATGAAAGGTATAAGTTAGATTAATTACTTTTGCATTTCGTATTTTGGGATTCAGAATTACAGGAAAAGAAATGAAGCCATCTTTTCATTCTGATGCTCCATTTTTTTTCTTGATAGGTGGAGGTGTTATGCAGCTGAAAGTATGTCTGGTCACTTTAAGACAGAACGGATTTTAATTTACAGCCAGAGTTGCCAGCTAATGGTAAGCTTCTTTCCAAATGTAACAATTGGCTGGTAAATAGATGCCTGAGTTTTGGTTGCTGTTTTGATAACAATTAGTTTAAGTAATGCCCAGGATAATAGAAGCCAATGGAGTTTGAATATCATTGTTTTGACGCTTGGAAAACAATCAAATTATGAGAATGTAATGTGTCATGGGGAGTATATACACCTGGCACTTTGAACACTAGAGAGAGAGTAACTGCTGCAGAGCCGGATAGGTAACTGGACATCTAAAACACTCTCTATCAAAGATACCTTTTCATGTAAGACCTAGTTGCAGTTAAAAAAAAAACGGAAGGTGACCCATCGATATCAGCAGCTGGAAGAGTGAAGACAGCGGAGGAGACAGAGACTGTTGTGGTCTTGAGATTAATTGAATGTAATGTTTCATTCGTGGGTTATATGAACAGCATTTTTTTTCGAGTTGGAGTCAGGTAGTCAGCAGTTAAGGAAAGGGAGTCTTGTATTTATCAATAGTTGCTGTCAGTGATCACTATTAAACATAAGAAACTAAATTGTTATTTTTTAAAATAGTGGCATGTCGGAGCTTTGTCAGTCATATTTTAACAAATTACGTGGCAAAGTGAGCTTTTCTGTTTGTTTGCTTTAAGTAACAGAGGGGTTCGAACTCCACGTCGCAAATGTCGATCCACACTAACCCCATTTCCTTGCACTTGGTCCATATCCTTCGAGTCCTTTCCTATCCGTATATTTGTTCAAATGCCTTTTTAATGTTGTTGATGTAACCCCCTCAAACGCATCCGCTCGCAGCTCTTTACATCTGCGTACCAGCCTCTATGTAAAAACGTTGCCCCTCAGGTTCCCTTTCCTAACCTTAAACTGATGCCTTCTCGTCCTTGATTCTCCAAACTTTGAAAAAGATTGAGAGCATACACCATATCCATGCCCCTCATGATCTTATATACCTGTATTAGTTCCCCATTCAGTCTCCTCTGCTCTAAAGAATTTCGAGAATATCCAAACTCTTCCTTTAACTCAGGCCATTGGGTTGTGGCAACATCCTTGTAAATTTCTTCTGCATTCTTTCTAGATTAATAACATCCTTTCTACAACAAAATGATAAAACCTGAACACAATACTTCAAGTGCGGTCTCGACAATGTTTGTATATCTACAACTTTCATACTCAATGCCCTGGACTGATGAAGGCCAGTGTGCCAAAAGCCTTCAGTCTACCTGTGACTCAACTTTCAGAGAATCGTGAACCTGAACTTCAAAGTCTCTCCGTCCACTACCCCTTTAAGGCCCTACCATTCACCAGGAAGCACCTACCTTGATTTGACTTTCCAAAATGCAAGACCTCAAACTTATCTATGTTAAACTCCACTTGCCATTTCTCGGTCCACTTTCCCAGTTGATTAGGGTCTTGCTGCATTTTTGACAACCTTACTCATTGTCCGCGATACTGAATATTTTACTGTCATCTGCACATTTAATCATCATGCTTGTTCCAATCTCATTCCAATCATTGGTAAGAGATAACAAACAGTAATGAGACCAGCACGAGCCCCTGAGATTCTCCACTACTTCACTAATATCCTTCAGGAAAGGAAAATTGTGCCTGTGGGCAATTAAGTTGGGCAATAAAGGCTGCTTATCCAGCAATTCCCTCATCCAGAGAATGAATAAAAATTTACAGCCCTCCAGTCCTACAAGCATCCTTCCACTATTAACCTCTCCTTCCTAAGATCAAGCAAATTGTGTATCCAATTTGCCTGCCACCCCTGCATTCTATGCGATCGAATCTTCCAGCGCAGTCTATCACGTGCAACCTAATCAAAGGCCGTACTGAAATCTTTACAGACTGCGTCTACTGCTCTCTATGTCTACTGATTCAAGAATCTAAATAAAGCCATCTTCCTAAGATTATGAACCTTACCGAGAGAGTATTTGAGGCAACCTCTACAGATTTGTTCTCCTTTGTAAGGAATAATCTCCTTACCACAGACACAGATGTTTGTATCATGAAATGAGAGGGGAAAAGCTGAGTGTTTAATCTGTAGAGATATGAGAGAATAGAGATGGTTGCACATAAACTTGAGGATTGGTTGCAATCACTTATTCCAGAAGAGACATTATTAGGATGAGAAATTCCATACTTTACCCAGGTTTAATTGGTTTGATTTATTGTCATGTGTATATCAGTATAGGGAAGCACTTTATTTATGAGCAGTGGAGGCATCTCATAGTAAGCATGGCCAGACAGATCATAGGGTGGAAATAGACTTGGATAGAGTAAGACATGTAGGTTACACTGAACAGGACGTGTACTAGACAAGATCAACATGAACAAGATCAGCTTTATTTGAACTTAGAGAGTCCATTATTCAGTTTAATATGGCTTTCCTAATTGTTTCTAAGCCTTAATTAACTCTCCCCACATTAACAAGCAGCCAGTGTGTGAACCAATACTGATCGTGCTTATGCCCGAAACGTCGATTCTCCTGTTCCCTGGATGCTGCCTGACCTGCTGCGCTTTTCCAGCAACACATTTTCAACCAATACTGAACGTCAGGTTATTCACAATCCCCAACAGCAGCCACAATACCTTCCATCTGAAACAGGTAGCCGTACCCACCAGCTTCCGTCCTACATAGAGAATACCAGACTTTTTTTTTTCTCGGAGATGGAAGGTGCCTCCTTGAGATTTCACACAAAGCATTTTGCTTCCTTGCTCACCACTAGAAAATGATATTAAAGTCCCACGTGTGTATCATAAGCAACGGAGCCAGGAGGAACAACGTGGAGCAGTCTATCTGTGCAGCCTCTACTCCACTTGGTCACCATGTTAGAGCATCAAATAGGAGACAGTATCTGCAGATGTTGGAAATCAGAGACGGGAGTGTGGTGCTGGAAAAGCACAGCAGGTCAGGAAGCATCCGAGAGGCAGAAGAATCGATGTTTTGGGTATAAGCTTTTCATCAGGAATCAGCATTGATTACCTCATTCTGTCCCTGTGGAAGAGCGTTGAGAGGCTGAATGGTCTCCTCCTGCTGTCCCTGTGTAAGTCACTCAAGGGGCAGAATGGCCTCCTCCTGTTCCTGTGTCATTGACTCAAGGGGCTGAATGGCTTCTTCCTCGTCCGATTGGACATGGCCAAGCGTCTGATTGGGTTACCCCTGGTTCCTATTTGACAGCTCGATGTGCTGACTAGTGTGATGATGCTGCAGCTTTACGATATTATTTTGTCCTAGTTTCTTTGAAGAGACAGATTGAACGATCGTTACCAAGATGGTTAGTTAAGGCCACTGAATAAACAGCGAGGGAGACCTTACATTGATTTTAATGCAGCCTGAATGGGTGTGTCCAGCTGTCACAGATTAGGATCTCTGGGTTTTGGTTTCTCAGTAACATCAGAGACTATGGAGTTCTCCACAGAGTTATAAGATTCAGTGACTATCTCCTGGCTGCTACTGTCTCTGACCTTTTGTAATGGATGCTTTTTTTTTCCCTCCTGGAGAACTGTTTTTGAGAATTTGCTTTTTTTGCCAAGTGGTTGTATTTATGGGATCTGACTATATTGGTACAGTTAGTTAGTAATGGGATTGTATCTACTATTCTGTTCTCCTTTTGGGCTTTTCGAGCTTAACCTCCCTGGATGTGTACGGGAAGAGATTATTTTCCATTCTCTCTTTCTATGCAAGGAAAAATATTTTGGTAAACTGGGTGGCTGAGGGCCCTCCTGGACTTTCGATTTGGCACAGAATAATCATGGAATATATTCCCCTTGACTCCCTTCCAAACATGGTGAACCAAAAAACCGAATTATTCTGTAAATTCTGGCAGCCTTTATTGAATTACCTAGATACAGATATTTTGGACATTCTATCAAGGGCTTTTATGTAATTGAGACTACGACCCTGGCTGGCCCGGAGGCCAATGGGAGAGGAATGCCGCATGAAAACGGGTTTTGTTACGATCTGATGTTAACACATTCCCAGCATGTACTTCTTAATTTCTGTGCAATCCGTCGTTTATTCTTTTCTTGAGTAATGAAAGAGATTTAATCATACACTTTGGTTATTTGTGGGTTAGATTAGTAGTTAGTTGCGTTTTGTCTTCTTTTTTTTCCTTTTCGGTATATTTCCTTTTGTTTGATAGATTTTGGCTACTATGTATTTAAGATTTAATTGTATATCAATGTTTATACTTCTTTTTTTACTTGTAAACTTGTAAAAATATGTTAAATTTTCAATAAAAATATCTATAAATAAAGAAGTTTTTGAATTGTGTTGTTATTCTAATTTCCTCTTTCTTTGATTATATTTTAATGACAGTGCTGAAATAAACTGTTTTGTTAAGCATCAAGTAGTTTCGCCAATGACATTACATCTGAACCAATTGTTATATTTGCCTTTAGAATAACATAATGGTTGGATTTAAACTACCACGTCAAAATATTTTAAAGGGGCTCTGGCCTGGTCCATAACACTGGACTCCTTGCTTCCTGTGTAATAGGCAGGAGGGTCTGAATGGGCTATCCCTCTTCTTGTTCAGTAGGTTCAATGGGCTGAATGGCTTCCTCAGATTCCTGTGAGCTTGAGATGCTGAATGAGTTCCTCCGGTCCCTGTGGGATTAAGCAGCATCTCGCAGTACTGTTAAGTGAATGCTACATATGCTTTCACAGTATATTATCCAAGACTTGGTGCACATGGACACATACTGCTTCAGGAGCTGACGGGGGACATATTATTGTGAACTTGAATAATTTTCAATAAACATCTCCTCTTCTGACCTTATGTTGGGGGAATGACATTGATTAAGCAGCTGAAGATGTTTATGAAGAGGAAACTAACCTGAGGACCTCCCACAGAGATGTCCCAGGACGGAGATAATGGACATTCACACTCCACAAACACCTTCCATTTTCCTGTGATTGCCTCCAAACATAGGGAGTTTACGCTGATTCCCAAACAAATCCAAATTTTGTTTAATTCCTTGACGTCATCCTCAGTCAAGCACGGCCTCGATATCAGGGACAGTCACTGTTATCTGAAACTTTGTGTTCACATCATATGTTCATAGCAACAGGTCATGGTATAGGAGCAGTGAGTGCTCATTTCAAACAGAGGGTATTGAATGTCAGCAATTTGCTTTTCCATCATATTAGGAGAGCTAGATGACAAAGTATTTAAGAAGGGGTAGATGGATTTGTCCTGACAGAGAGTTAAGGGCTATGAAGATTTGGACATTGAAGAGGATTTCAGACTTAGAGCAGATCAGCCATGATCTTAGTGAAGGGCAAGGCAGGGTTGAGGGGAATTAATGTCCTGCCCCTGTTTCTGATGTTCTCATATTCTGTTATTGGAAGGTTAGTGGGTGTTTTTTTCCTGGAAGGTCTGTTAATGAATGTTCCAGTCAGCGATGTTTGCAATCTGTCCCTCCTCCCCCTAAACACACAAGGCAAACCAAGCTCAGGGGCTTTGTGAAAATCAAGGCCAGAGTGTGCAGGCCTCCTGGAGAAGAGATGGGCATTTCAAAATTAAACGGGGAAGGTGAGGAGGTGGTAATATCACTCACTGGGCCTAGTAGTGGCAGATGGAGTTTAATTTAGACGAATGTGAGGTATTGGATTTGGTAACTCAAACAAGAGCAGGACCTATACAATTAAAAGTAGGGTGTTTGGCAATGTTGCAGAACAGAGACCTCGGACGTCTGGTTTAATTCTTTAAAATGTGTATCTCAAAGAGATCGTGTGGTTGAGAAGGTGTTTAACACACTTTCCTCATTGGTCAGACCTTCGAGTTTCGGAATTGGGACGTCATGTTGAGGTTGCACAAGACATTGGTGAGACGTCTTCTGGAATACTATGTCCAGTCTGGTCACCCTGCCCGCTCATTCCATAGGCACACCACTCTCTGGGTGAAAACGCTGCCCCTTAGGTCACTTTTAAATGTTTCCCCTCTCATCTTAAAACTATGTCCTCTATTTATGATCTCCCCGTACCCTTAGAAAATACCTTGACTATTCACTTTGGTATTATTGACCTTGATATTATTAAGCTGGAGAGGGTTCAGAAGAGATTAACCAGGATGTTGCTAGGAATGGAGGGAATACGCTATAAGGAGAGGCTGGATAGGCTCGGACATTTTTCCCTGAAGAGTATGAGATTGAGGGGGTTGACGTTACGGAGGCTTATATAATCATGAGGGGTACAGAAAAGCTGAAAGGCCAATGTCTTTCGCCTAGAGTGGGGGAGTCAAGACGGGGAGATATTTTAAGGTAGGAGGAGAGAGGTTTGAAAAAGTCATGGGAGGTAATTATTTTAAACAGAAGCTGGTCTGAGTGGAATGAACTTCCAGAGGAAGTGGTGGAAGTGAGTGCAGTTACAACGGTTAACAGACGTTTATATCAGTACATGGATAAAAAAAAAAATCAGTTTGGATGGTGCTGTGAGCAGCTGCCCTCTCCCTCTCTGAATTAATCCCTGTTGGTTTTCACCCTCTGCCAATGCCTGTGCAGTGGCAAGGGGTAGCCAGCAGAGGGTGGCATTGCATCACTTTAAGCATCACAGAGCCTGCCAGACCTGCCCCACACAGAGACACAAAGATACACACACAGGAATTGTTCGGACACGGAGTGAAGCTCATCTCGTAATTGAACCTAAACACCAAGAAAAGCTCAATTCTTCTCGAACACTTTTAAAATCTGAGTGACAGAGAACTCCCAAATTCCACTGTTTAAATAAAAACATCAATTTATTTTTTAACTCGGAAAGTGAACATTTTACATCAACTATTCACAACTCTGAGATGCCCTTTCTCTTAACTGCTTATTACCCAACTCAGCTCTATAACGATATACGCTTTCAATAAGACATTTATGAAAATCACATCAATGTAATTTCAAAATCACACAACAACTGTGGTCTATGTGTCTTCTTGCGGCGGTGAATCTCCCTGGATCATCATCTTTCTGTTTACTGTGAATATGCTCCATTTAAAAAGGTACCTTTGATAGAGAGTGCTTTCCAATTTCTTGGATCTGTGTTGATGGCATTTGCTCTGTCTGCAATTTTTAAAATGCCTGCATTTTTATTATCCACAACATTGGAGAATGGATATTTTTAATATCCACAACATTGGTTCGATTTTTGAAAAACAGTAAATTCAAACTTGATTTGGTTTTAGCATATTGGGGCATAATTTAAACTGACTGGTAAAATTTGAATTGTTGTCCAAACAGCAACCAACTCAGGGATTTATTTCACAATCAAATGTGACATATTTTCAGTTGTCCTTGACACTCTGGATCTGCCATTCTCTCATGTACACAGATGATTGGAAGCTCTCAGTTTAGAACAGTATTCACTCTCTCTTAAAGGTACAGGACACACTTTCAACTTCATCACATTAATACCATGACATCAATACAGATAAGCAAAGCCTATCCGGATTTCTCTTGCCCCATGGTTTGTCAATGTTTCATTCACTGTGTCTGGTGTGTGTCAGGATTATGGTTGGTCTGTTGACAGCAAGTCATTATTCGACTTCCTCCGTGGTAATATAGCAGTATTTCACTTGCTCACACTAATGAGTGGGGCAGGATTTCCGTTGTTTCTTGGGGAATGTGATGCTATGACAATCTCAATGTTTGTAAATGGCACCAAACCTGGAAGAACTGTGAAGTCTATGGAGGACAGTGTGGAAAACTAACAGGAGAGTGACACGATGGTGTAGTTTTCGAGCAGATGGGGATCAATGCAGAGCAGTGTGAGGTGATGCACTTTGGTAGGAAGGGCATTGAAAGACAAAACACAACAGGCTGCAACGTTACAAACGGGGTGCAGAAGCAGAGAATGTTGCGTGTGTCCAAGCACAGATTATTGAAGATGTCAGGACAAGTGGGGAGAGCAGTAAAGAAAACAGATTAGTTTCGGTGTCTGAGCTGTTTACAGGAGGTGGTGGAGGAGGGAGTCACCGTGCTCCCTCCCTGGGAGGTGATGGTGATGATGTGTTGTCAGCCCACCCTCCTGCCCACCGAGACTGTGGGGATTCCATTTGTACCAGTTCGACACAAAAGGGAGATGGCATCAGGGCCACGGCTTCTAAGTTGTGCCGGGGGGAAACGGAGCTGCCAGTGGGTTTAAAGTGAGAATTGCCCTTCACGGAACATTGCTCATTACTCGGTCGGTGGGACGTGGATGTTTCAGAATCTCCACACGAGGTGTCCCTGTCCTCTCCGGCTCGTACCAGGGTCCTCCCCACATTGCAGGGGGCGTGATATAATGGATATCGGGCACTCCACCCACCGGCTTGGCCCTTTCTGTCCTATTCCAGGCTGTTTTTCTTGGAACGGAAGAAGGGGAGGGAGGGAGTGAGGGTGGGAATGGGTGGCCCTGCTGTTCGTGCTGGTGTCGGTGGGGGTGGGGGGGAGATATGGTGAGGTGTCTGGATGGAGTCAGTCCACAATGTTGTATCCATGCAGTGTTATTGGTATGGGAATGGGATAAAGTGGAGGGAAGAGAGAGAGAGAGAGTGGGAGAGAGAGGAAGAGATGGAGAGAGAGAGTTGGGGGTGGAGAGGGAAGGTGCTGCATGCAGTTGTGAGAGTGATGGACCATGAGCCTTGTTCGGGGGTAGGTGCTATAACAGACATAATGTGAGCGTGAGGGAGCTGAGAGAATACGGTAACCCTTATCCCGGCAGAGCGGGGAAGGTTATTGATGCTTGTCCTGTATTACATGACATTTCCTCAGACTGCAGATACTGCACTGAGCAGGTTGGGGAGCTCAGACCATGCTCGGTGGGTTTGGTGCTGTGGCCCCTATGGGAAACAAATGGTCCCCCTCTGTACTAGCCCATCCACCAGGACCTCCGTGTCCCTGTTGACAAACAATGTTGTAATTGCCCATTATCTGCCATGCTCAGCGTAAACTGTGCAGGGCAGCTCCAAAAATTCAAACATGCGTCCATTAGCCTTTTATAGATGGCACCAGTGTCAGCGATCACGGAATATCCAGGGGTACCCGGGCGATGGTGAGTACCTCAAGCTATGATGGGTGGGAGAATCGGGCTGGCATTGAATTAGAGGGACACAATTGGGTGGGTTGGGTAGTTAATGAGGTGAGTCCGATAACATAGCAACAGGAAATTAGCTCAGCCTCGTATGGAAGATCCCGCTGTCAAACTCAATGAAAATGTCACTGAGAGAAATTATTGTTAGACTCTGCCCAATGAGACATCGATTCTGTTGAAACCAATTCCAGTTACAAAGCTGCAGAACATATGCTCATCTGACGTCACACCAATATCCCTTTTTCCCATCTTTCCTGGGAAGACTGGCTCGTGTTACAGGATGCTATCGTACTGTCTACATTTCAGCACTCTGAAACCTGGGAACACATCCTTCCATGGCACTGTATCTCAGTCTTCCCCTCTCTGTCTATACCCCAAACCCCTCCCATGTGGTGATATTTAAACTGAATTGCCCGCCATCTCTCTCTGGCAGTGATGTTCACACCTACAGCACCCCCTTGTCATGACACAATGGAGATATGGATCTGTAAATGGATGGGAGCTGCACATCCTGTCACTTCTAATATGGGTTGCAAGTTTCCCCACACTGGGCATTGATCTAACACAGTGTTACTGAGCAATGCACTGGGGTGGTGTACATAGTCCTACATGCTGGGAGGTTAATTGCTCCTGGTTTTCAGATCAATGCACTGTGGTGGGGTACACAGTCCTACATGTTGGGAGGGTAATTGCTCCTGGTTTACAGATCAATGCACTGGGGTGGTGTAGACAGTCCGACATGGTGGGAGTGTAACTGCTCCTGGTTTTCAGATCAATGCACTGTGGTGGGGTACACAGTCCTACATGCTGGCAAGGTAACTGCTCCTGGTTTACAGATCAATGCACTGGGATGGTGTACACAGGCCTACATGCTGGGAGGGTAACTGCTCCTGGTTTACAGATTAATTCACGGGTGATCACTGCACAGGTCGCTGTGCTGGTCAGACTATCTGGTTGAGGTTTATAGAAAATGCAATGATGTGGTTTGTGTAGCTCCTTATGCTGGATGGATATTTGTTTCAGGTTCACACATTAGTGCCCTGCTGTGGTTTGCACAGCTCCCCGTACTGTACAGATATATGGTCTGGATTTATCGATCTGATCTGTGCAGTGTTCCACTCTGGACAGATTGCTGGATTGTATTGTCCAGTGCAATGGATGAATCTGGACAGATTGCTGGGTTGTACTGAGCAGTACACTGGCCTGGTCTGCACAGTGTTCCACGGTGAACACATAGCTCCCTCTGGGTGTATGGTGTCTGGGCTGGTTCTGTGCGGTGGATTGAGAATATGGTATATCTAACCCTTTCAGCTGATCTGGCGATGCTTTTAGTTCCCATTCCTGTTATTGGACCCTCCGTCTCTCACCCCATTAGTGTTACAGTGTGTCCAGGCACAGTATATCATGTTGATGGGGTGGGTAGGGGAGAAAGGCGATGGACAGGTCAAGGAGTTCCCCGGAACGTTCTGTCCCCAACATTCTATAACTGACATTCCCCGGAACGTTCTGTCCCCAACATTCTATAACTGACATTCCCCAGAACGTTCTGTCCCCAACATTCTATAACTGACATTCCCCGGAACGTTCTGTCCCCAAAATTCTATAACTGACATTCCCCAGAACGTTCTGTCCCCAATATTCTATAGCTGACATTCCCCGGAACGTTCTGTCCTCAACATTCTATAACTGACATCCCCCAGAACGTTCTGTCCTTGACATTGTTTGTGAACGGCCCGACGTCAGTGCATTTGACAAGCGATAAGATCCCAAGGGAAGAAATCCCGTTCCAGGGAGACGGAGACACTGTGCCGAAGGCCCCACAGGCACTTAAAGGGGTGAATACGTTTTCCCTGCGTTTACATTTCTTCACGACACAGGATCGACCACAATTTAAACCAAAATACAAGAATTTCCAAACTCCGTTTGTCTTCAGGAAACTGGGAGAGAAGCCTTCAGGACAGCACCGGTTTCACCCTCCATATTAGGAACTGGGAAGGAGTGACCTGCGTCTGCTCTCGAGTGATCGAGTGTGTGGGAATGTTTTAGAAACCATCTGTCCTTATGGATGTGTCTCTGTGTGTTTGGGAAGGGAGTGTTTCTTGTGGTTTATGTCACATTTTTGTCAGTAATTCCGACGTTCCCATTTGTTATTCCAGTTCCGATTATTTTAATAAATCCCTGAATACAGGAACACATTTCAAAATCTCACTGGGTCCCCAATCAAACGGGACCCTTTGCCTCCAGGCTGATGGATAATGTGTTTGTTTTCCTTCCTCACAGTTAACGTAGTGACCATCTACGTCCTGCTTTATAAAGATTGTGGATTGTCTCCATGTGTCAGACGTTACCTGGGGGCCATGGCAGCGGCGGATCTCCTGGTCATTATCCTCGACCTGATACTGAGACACATTCCCATTGTTTATCAGGAACAGTTTTATTTCCTGGTGTACTCCGTCCCCGTGTGCAATATCCACGCCGTCCTGCTTTATGCAGCCACTGACTGCTCTGTCTGGTTCACCGTCACTTTCACTTTTGATCGGTTTGTGGCCATTTGTTGCCAGAAGCTGAAAAGTAAATATTGCAGTGAGAAAACGGCGGCTGTGGTTCTGGGAGCAGTGACTGTGCTGAGCTGTTTAAAGAACATTTCCTGGTATTTTATGCTCACGGCTCGGTATTGGCTGGTGAACCGCCCCTGGTTTTGTAATGTAATACTCGCTGTTCGTTACTCCAGTGTCTGGGTCACAGTCGAGTTCCTCCACCACATTCTAACCCCGTGTGTCCCATTTCTCCTGATTCTGCTGCTCAATGTTCTCACCGTCAGACACATTGTAGTGACCAGCAGAGCCCGCAGGAGACTCCGCGCTCACTCCAATGGGGACGCTCAGTCTGACACAGAAATGAGAAACAGAAAAAAATCCATCATTTTACTTTTTGTGATCTCGGCCAATTTCATCCTGTTGTGGTCAACGTTAATGCTGTATTCTATATGGTACCGGATGTGGAATATTGTGAATACCCCTGTGTCTCTCCATCCCTTTGTGCAGGAATTGGGCTTCATGCTGCAGCTCCTCAGTTGCTGCACAAACACCGCGATTTACTCCGTGACCCAGACTAAGTTCAGGCAGCAGCTGAAGAATGTGCTGAAATATCCCTTCACCCAAATCTATCCATCCATCATATTCCCTCATTAATCACACCATCCGGGATTTTCTCATTTCAGTTCAGTGTTTCTGCGGTGGAGCAGCCTGTCGCTATGGTAACAGACTGAGGGTAGCGCTGGTTGGTCCATCCTTATCCCACAGGGGGGTTACATGGACACAGTTCAATGTTTCTCACAACTCAGAGGCCAGTGAGAAAAGGCACCATCCCACTGACTGTATCCATCACTTCCATTTGTAAACAATAAAAATGTTCATTAAAGCGTGCCGAGCAGCAAAGTGACCGATGTTGTTGTGTGTCTTTGTGTTGGAAAAGCTGAGCTGGAGAGAGACAGACTCAGCCCCAAGTCCTGGTCCTCAGGGAAGGGGAGAACACCGGTACCTGAGCTCAGGAGCTGGGTTTAGCTCCCTCTATCCCCCCCCCCACTCCAACCCGGCCTCCCCATTTCTGCTCCCCCACTCTTTCTCCTCAATTCTCTCCCTCTCTCTCACCACCTCTTGCTTTCACTCTCCCTCGTTCCCCCTCTCACACACACACCCAAACCCGTTTTCTCCACCTGCCTCCACTCATCCTTTTCCCCTCGCCCTCACTCTCACTGTCCTGCCGTCTCTGTCTCCCTCCCGCAGTTCCATCTCTGCCCCAATTTCTCCTCTTCCCACATCTCCCCCTCCCCCACACGCAGCCTCACGGCCAATCCCCCCCCCCCCCCCCTCCACTGCCCAGTCTCTGCGTCAGAGGGAGAGGGAATGACCAGGGAAACAGATTGTCTCAGGCAGAGAGGGAGGGAGGGACAGGAGGGAGGGAGATTCAGTTAGACAGAAACGGAGGGAGGAGGGGAGAGAGAGAAGCCCAGGGAGGGGGGGGTGCGAGAGTGAGAAAAGGTGGAGAAAGAGTGAAGGAACGGGGGGAGAGAGAGAGGGGAACAAGGGAGAGATAAGGTGAGGGAGGGCGAGAGAGAGACGGGGAGAAGATAATGAGAGACAGAGATGAGAGAGAGTGAGACTGAGTGTGTCGCGGGGGGGCGAGGCAGATAGAAATGGGGAGGTGAGAGAGAAAAGGGCAAGTCTTGGAGAGAGGGACAGGAGCGAAAAAGGGGACGAGAGAGGGAGAGAGGGATGAGAGATAGAGGGCGGGGCAAAAAAGAGCGGGATGGCAACAGAGAGATAGAGGAGGCGAGAGAGTTAGAGAGATAGAGAAAAGAGAGAGGGAGATAGAAGGAAAGGGAGAGAGAGAGAGCGAGAAAGAGGGATGAAGAGAGAAAGAGAGGGGCAAGGGAGAGGGTGAGAGAGTGAATAAGAGGGCGAGTGAGAGAGAGAGGGTGAGAGAGAGAGTGTGTGAGGGCGAGAGAGAGTGGGCAAGAGAGAGTTAGAGTGTGTGAGAGAATGATGATGTGTGCGTGAGAGAGAGAAAGACGGGACGAGAGAGGCATAGAGGCGAGAGAGAGGGAGTGAGAGGGAGGAGGGCAAGAGAGAGACGGAGGGGCAAGGAGAGGGGGAGAGAGAAAGAAGGAGCGAGAGAGGGAGGCGGTAAGAGAGCGATAAAGACAGATTGGCAAGAAAGAGAGATTGGGGGGACGAGAGTGAGAGGGAGAAACAGAGATAGAAGGAGCAAGAGATAGAGAAACAGGTTTCCAGAGACAGGGGGAGGCAAAGAGAGATAGAGGGGGTGAGACAGAAGCGTCGAAAGAGAGGGGGTGAAGGAGAGAGAAAGGGGATGAGGGAGAGAGAGGTGGGAAGAGATGTGGGGAAGAGAGAGAGGGGAGATAGAGAGCGAAGGCAAGGCAGAGAGTGAGGGCAAGAAAGAGAGAGAGATTGTGATGGGCGGAGAGAGAGAGCGAGAGCGAGAGAGAGATATTCAGATGGTGAGAGAGACGAGAGAGAGAGGAAGGGCAAGAAGGAGAGAGGGCTTCGAGAGAGGGGGTTTGAAAAAGAGGGGCGGGAGAGAGAGAGGGTGACAGCGAGAGCACAGGGGCAAGAGACGGCGATATAGAAAGAGAGAGAGAGAGACAGAGAAATAAACAGTGAGAGGGAGAAAAGAAACGAGAGAGAGAGAATAATAGGACAGAAGAGCGTCGGTGAGAGCAAGAGAGAGAGAGAAGAGATTGGTCGAGAGAGGGGCGCGCGTGTGTGAAAGAGAGAGAGACAAGGAGAGAGAGAGACGGGGGCGAGAACGAGAGAGGGAGGAGAGAGAGGGAGATGAGGCGACAGTAACTCGAGAGAGAGTGAGTGAGCAAGGAGGGTTGGGTCTCGAGAGAGAGAGTAAGAGAGAGACGTACGGAGGTGCGAGATGGTGAGGAGAGAGTGCCAGAGCGAGAGTGGGCGAGAGTGAGAATGTGGAGGGAGAGTGAAGGAGCAGGGAAAGAGAGACGGGGTGGGGCGAGAGAGTGTGAGGGGCGAGAGAGAGGGTGGGGGTGAGAGAGAGGGTGGGGAGAGAGAGGGGTGAGAGAGAGAGAGGGGGTTGGGAGAGAGGCCTGTGTGGGAGGGGGCGGTGTTGTCCGGGGTTTGGGGAGGGGGCGGTGTTGGACGGGGTTGGGAAGATGGCAGTGTTGGAAGGTGTTAGGGAGAGGGGTGCGGTATTGGACGGGGTTGGGGACGGGGCAGTGTTGGACGGGGTTGGGGGAGAGGGAGTAGTTGGACGGGATTGGAGAAGGGGCAGTGTTGTCTGGGGAAGGGGAGGGGACAGTGTTTCCCGGGGAGGGGAGAGGGGGCGGTATTGGACAGTTTTGTGGAGGGGGCGGTATTGGACGGGGTTGGGAAGGGTGCGGTGTTGTCCAGGGAGGGTGGGAGGGTAACGGTGTTAGACGGGTTTGGGAAACGGCGGGGTTGGACGGGGTTGTGGGAGGGGGCAGTTTGGACAGGGTTGGGGGAGGGGTCGGTTTTGGACGGGGTAGCGGGAGGGTGGCGGTGTTCGACGGGAATGTGCAGGGGGCGATGTTGGACGGGGTTGGAGAAAGTGCGGTATTGGACAGGGTTGGGGAGGGGCAGTGTTTGATGGGGTGGCGGAGGGGGCAGATTTGGACGGGGTTAGGGAAGGGGCGGTGTTGGATGGGGTTGGGGAGGGTGGCGGTGTTGTCCGGGGAGGGGGTTGGGGGCGGTGTTGGACGGGGTTGGGGGAGCGGGTGTTGGCCGGTGTTGGCAGAGGGGGTCAGTGTTGGACGGGTTTGGGGAAGGGGGTGGTGTTGGATGGGGTTGGCGAGGGGGAGGTGTTATACGGGTTGTTGGAGGGGGAAATGTTGTCCGGGGAGGGGGGAGGGGGCGGTGTTGTCCGAGGAGGGGAGAGGGAGCGGTGGTGTACAGGGCTGGGGGAGGGGTGCGGTGTTGTCTGGGGAGGGTGGGAGGGAAACGGCGTTGGACGGGGTTGGGAAGGGGCTGTGTTGGACGAGGTTGTAGGAGGGGCCGTGTTGGATGGGATTGGGGGAGGGCGCGGTGTTGGACGGGGCTGGGGTGGGGGCGGTGTTGGATGGGGTTGGGGGGCGGTGTTTAACGGGGATTGCAGAGGAGGCAGTGTTGGAAGGAGTTAGGAATGGGGCGGTGTTGGATGGGGTTGGGGAAGGTTGCGGTGTTGTCCATGGAGGGGGTTGGGGTGGTGTTGGAGAGAGTTGGGGCGAGGGGTGGCGGAATTATACGGGGTTGGGGTGGGGGGCTTGGACGGTGTTGGCGGAGGGGATCGGTGTTGGACAGGGTTGGGGAAGGGGCTGGTCTTGGACGGGGTTGGGGAGGGGTGGTGTTGGACGGTGTTGTGGGAGGGGGCGGTGTTGTGCGGGGAGGAGGAGGGGGCGCAGTTGGACTGAGTTGTGGGAGGGGACGGTGTTGGACGGGGTTGGGGAGGGGCAGTGTGGACGGGGTTGTGGGAGTACGAGGTGTTGGACGGGGTTGGATAGGGAGCGGTGTTGGACGGGGTTGGGGAGGGGGCGGTGTTGTCTGGGGAGGGGAGGGAGCGGTGTTGGACGGGATTGGGGAGAGGGGGCAGAATTGGACGGGGTTGGGGATGGGGGCGTTGTTGGACGGTGTTTGGATGAGGGGGGCGGTGTTGGACGGGTTTCGGGAGGGGGCGGTGTTGGACGGGGTCGTGTGAAGGGGGCGGTGTTGGTTAGGGTTGAGGGGGAGGGGGCGGTGTTCGACGGGGTTGGGGGAAGGGGGTGGTGTTGTCCCGGGAGGCGAAGAGGGGGCGGTGTTGGACGGGTTTGGGGAGGGGCCATTGTTGGTTGGGGTTGGGGAGGGGGCAGTGATGTCCAGGCACGGGGAGTGGGCGGTGTTGGACAGGGTTGGGGAGGGTGCGGTGTTGGATGGGGTAGGGTAGGAGGCAGTGAAGGACAGGGTTGGGGGAGGGGGTGGTATTGGACGGGGTTAGGGAGGGGACGGTGTTTGACGGGGCTGGAGGCATAGGGTCGGTGGTGGAAGTGGTTGGGGAGGGGGCAGTGTTGAACCAAGTATGATGACGGGGTCTGAGAGGGTCAGGCTGGGGGCGGTGTGTGGATGGCGGTGAGAGTCAGGCTTGGGCAGTTGGTGGATGGTGTTGTGGGTCAGTGCGGGGGCAGTGTGTGGACGGCATTGACGGTCAGGCTGGGGGTGATGTTGGACGGCGGTGAGGGTCAGGCTGGGGGTGGTGTTGGACGGTAGTGAGGATTAGTCTGGGGAAAGTCTGTCGATGGTGGTGAGGGTCAGGCTGGGAATGGTGTGTGGATGGCAGTGAGGGTCAGAGTGGGGGTGGTGTGTGGACGGCAGTGGGGGTCAGGCTGTGGGCGGTGTTGAATGGCGCAGAGGGTCAGCCTGGGGGCGATGTTGGATGGTAGTGATGGCCAGGCGGGGGGAAGTGTCAGGACGGCGGTGAGGGTCAGGCTGGGGGCGGTATGTCGACGGCGGTGGGGGCCAGTCTGGGGCAGTTTATTGACCGCAGTGAGGGTCAGGCTGGGGGCGGTGTTGGTTGGTGGTGAAGGTCAGGCTGTTGGAGGTGTTGAACGGCAGTGAGAGTCAGGCGGGGGATGGTGTGTCGACAGCGGTGAGGGTCAGGCTGTTGTCAGTGTGTGGACGCCTGTGAGAGTCGGTCTGGGAATGGTGTATGAACGGCAGTGAGTGTCAAGGTGGGTCGCTGTGTGGGTGACAATGATGGTCATGCTGCGGGCGTTGTTTGACGGCGCTGAGGGCCAGTCTGGTGCGGTGTGTGGACGGTAGTGGGGTCAGACTGGGGTGGTGTGGGGACTGCAGTGGTAGTCAGACTGCGGGTCGTATTGTATGGCGCAGAGGGTCAAGACAGCGGTGTTGTGTGGACGGCGGTGAGGGTCAAGATGTAGGTGGTGTTTGGATGGCGGTGAGGGTCAGGCTGGGGGCGGTGTTGGACGGCGGTGATGGTCAGGCTGGGGGCAGTATGTGGACAGCAGTGATGGTCACATTGTTGGCAGTGTGTGGACAGCGTTGAGGGACAGGCTGGGGCAGTGTGTCGGGGCAGTGAGCGGCAGGCGTGGTGCGGTTTTGGACAGCAGTGCGTGGACGGCAGTGAGGATCTTTCAGGGTCGTTGTGTGGACGGCGGTGAGGGTCAGGCATGAGTCGGTGTGCGGGTGGCAGTGAGGGTAAGGCTGGGGGTGATGTTGGACGGCGGTGAGGGTCAGGCTGGGGGTGGTGTTGGACGGTAGTGAGGATTAGTCTGGGGAAAGTCTGTCGATGGTGGTGAGGGTCAGGCTGGGAATGGTGTGTGGATGGCAGTGAGGGTCAGAGTGGGGGTGGTGTGTGGACGGCAGTGGGGGTCAGGCTGTGGGCGGTGTTGAATGGCGCAGAGGGTCAGCCTGGTGGCGATGTTGGATGGTAGTGATGGCCAGGCGGGGGGAAGTGTCAGGACGGCGGTGGGGGTCAGGCTGGGGACGGTTGTTTGGATAGTGGTGAGGGTCAGACTGGAGGCGGTGTTGGGCAGCGGTGACGGTCAGGCTGGGGGCAGTGTGTGGATGGCAGTGATGGTCAGAGTATTGGCAGTGTGTGGGGGGCAGTGAGGGTCAGGCTGGGGCCGGTGTGTGGACGGCAGTGAATGTCAGGCAGGGGGTGGTGTGTTGATGGCGATGAGGATCTAGCAGGGGTCGGTGTGAGGGCGGGACTAAGGGTAAGACTGGGCGTGGTGTTGGATCGCACTGAGGGTCAGATTGTTGGCGGAGTTGGACGGCGGTGTGGTCAGGCTGGGAATGGCGTGTGGGCGGGGTTGAGGTTCAGGCTGGGGGCGGTATGTCGACGGCGGTGGGGGCCAGTCTGGGGCAGTTTATTGACCGCAGTGAGGGTCAGGCTGGGGGCGGTGTTGGTTGGTGGTGAAGGTCAGGCTGTTGGAGGTGTTGAACGGCAGTGAGAGTCAGGCGGGGGATGGTGTGTCGACAGCGGTGAGGGTCAGGCTGTTGTCAGTGTGTGGACGCCTGTGAGAGTCGGTCTGGGAATGGTGTATGAACGGCAGTGAGTGTCAAGGTGGGTCGCTGTGTGGGTGACAATGATGGTCATGCTGCGGGCGTTGTTTGACGGCGCTGAGGGCCAGTCTGGTGCGGTGTGTGGACGGTAGTGGGGTCAGACTGGGGTGGTGTGGGGACTGCAGTGGTAGTCAGACTGCGGGTCGTATTGTATGGCGCAGAGGGTCAAGACAGCGGTGTTGTGTGGACGGCGGTGAGGGTCAGGATGTAGGTGGTGTTTGGATGGCGGTGAGGGTCAGGCTGGGGGCGATGTTGGACGGCGGTGATGGTCAGGCTGGGGGCAGTATGTGGACAGCAGTGATGGTCACATTGTTGGCAGTGTGTGGACAGCGTTGAGGGACAGGCTGGGGCAGTGTGTCGGGGCAGTGAGCGGCAGGCGTGGTGCGGTTTTGGACAGCAGTGAGGGTCAAGCTGGGGGCAGTGTGTGGACGGCAGTGATGGCCACATTGTTGGCAGTGTGTAGCCAGCAGTGAGGGACAGACTGTGGTCGGTGCGTAGGGGCCAGTGAGAGTCATGCTGGAGCCAGTGCGTGGACGGCAGTGAGGATCTTTCAGGGTCGTTGTGTGGACGGCGGTGAGGGTCAGGCATGAGTCGGTGTGCGGGTGGCAGTGAGGGTAAGGCTGGGCGTGGTGTTGGACGGCGGTCAGGGTCAGTTTGGGCGTGGTGTTGGATGGTGGTGAGGGACAGACTGTTGGCGGTGTTGGACAGCGGTGAGGTTCAGGCTGGGGACGTTGTGTCGACGGCGGTGAGGGTCAGGCTGCGGACGGTGTGTGGACGGTTGTGAGGGTCAGGCGAGGGCTGGTGTTGAACGGTGGTGAGTGTCATGATGGGGCAGTGTTCAACGGCAGTGTGGGTCAGTCTGGTCTCCGCGTGTGGATGGCAGTGAAGGTCAGGCAAGGGGCAATGCGTGGGCGGCTGTGAGGGTCAGGCTGGGGGTGGTGTCTGGACGGCGGTTTGGGCCAGGTTTGGGGCGGTGTTGGGTGGTGGTGAGGTTCAGACTGATGACGGTGTTGGACGGAAGGGAGGGACAGGTTGGGGGCACTGTATGGACGGCAGTGAAGGTTGGGCTGGGGGCGATATTGGACGGCGGTGAGATTCAGGCTGGGACGGTGTTAAACCGCGGTGCGGGTCAGGCTCGGGCGGTGTGTGGACAGCGGTGAGGGGCAGGCAGAGAGACGATGTGTGGGCGGCTGTGCGGGTCAGGCTGGTGTGGTGTTTTGCCAGCAGTGAGGGTTGGGCTGGGAGCGATGTTGGACGGCGGTGAGGGTTAGGCTGGGGGCGGTGAGTGTCAGGCACGGAGTCGGTTTTTTTTGAGGAGTGGTGAGTGTCAGACTGTGGGCAGAGTGTCGGGGGCGGTGAGTGTCAGGCTGGGATGTGGTGTGTGGGGTGTGGTGAGGGTCAGGTTGGGGGTTAAGTGTTGGTGCAGTGAATGTCAGTCTGTGTGCGGTGTGTGGACGGTGGTTAGGGTCAGGCTGTGGGTAGTATTGAATGGCGGTGAGGGTCAGGCTGGGGGCAGTGAGGATCAGGCTGGGGGCGGTTTGGTTGGGGATTGGTGAGTGGCAGACTGTAGCTGGTGTGTCGGTGCAGTGAGGGTCAGGCTGGGGGCGGTGTGCTGACGGCACTGAGAATCAGGCTGTAGTCGGTTTGTGGGGGCAGTGAGGGTCAGGCTGGTGGCAGTATTTAGATGGCAGTGAGGGTCAGGGTAGGGGCGATGTGTGGACGGCGGTGGGGATCAGGCAGGGGGCAGTGTGAGGACAGCAGTGAGGGTCAGGCTGGGAGGCGGTATTTGTATGGCAGTGAGGGTCGGGCTGGGTTCGATATTCGACGGCGGTGAGGGTCAGGCTTGGGGCAGTGTGTGGATGCCAGTGATGGTCAGATTATTGGCAGTGTGTGGGGGGCACTGAGAGTCAGGCTGTGGCCGATGTGTGGACGGCAGTGAATGTCAGGCAGGGAGTGGTGTGTTGATGGCGATGAGGGTCAAGCAGGGGTCAGTGTGTGGAGGGCAGTGAGGGTCAAGCAGGGGTCGGTGTGAGGGCAGTAGTGAGGGTGAGACTGGGCGTGGTGTTGGATCGCACTGAGGGTCAGTTTGTTGGCGGACTTGGACCGCGGTGTGGTCAGGCTGGGGATGGCGTGTGGGCAGGGTTGAGGTTCAGGCTGGGGGCGGTATGTCGACGGCGGTGAGAGCCTGTCTGGGGCAGATTGTGGACCGCAGTGAGGGTCAGGCTGGGGGCAGTGTTGGTCGGTGGTGAAGGTCAGGCTGTTGCTGGTGTTGAACGGCAGTAAGAGTCAGGCGTGGGATGGTATGTCGACAGCGGTGAGGGTCAGGCTGTTGTCAGTGTGTGGACGGCTGTGAGCGTCAGGCTGGGAATGGTGTATGGACGGCAGTGAGTGTCAAGGTGGGTCGCTGTGTTGGTGACAACGATGGTCAGGCTGGGGGCGTTAATTGACGGCGCTGAGGGCCAGTCTGGTGCGGTGTGTGGACGGCAGTGAGGGTCAGACTGCGGGCGGTGTGTGGACGGCAGTGGGAGTCAGACTGTGGGTGGTGTTGAATGACGCAGAGGGTAATGATAGTGGCGTTGTGTGGACGGCGGTGAGGGTCAGCCTGTGGGTGGTGTGTGGATGGCGGTGAGGGTCAGGCTGGGGGCGATGTTGGACGGCGGTGATGGTCAGGCTGGGTCAGTATATGGACAGCAGTGATGGTCACATTGTTGGCAGTGTGTGGACAGTGGTGAGGGACAGGCTTGGGGAAGTCTGTCGGGGCAGTGAGCGTCAGGCGGGGAACGGTTTTGTATAGTGGTGAGGGTCAGGCTGGGGGCAGCGTGTGGACCGCAGTGATGGCCACATTGTTGGCAGTGTGTGGCAAGCGGTGAGGGACAGGCTGGGGGCGGTGTGTGTGGGCCAGTGAGTGTCAGTCTGGGTGCGGTGTGTGGACGGTGGTTAGGCTCAGGCTGGGGGCAGTATTGAATGGCAGTTAGGGTCAGGCTGGGGGCAGTGAGGATCAGGCTGGAGGCGGTTTGGTTGGGGATTGGTGAGTGTCAGACTGTAGCCAGTGTTTCGGTGCAGTGAGGCTCAGGCTGGGGGTGGTTTGCTGACGGCACTGAGAATCAGGCTGTAGTCGGTGTGTGGGGGTACAGTGAGGGTCAGGATGGTGGCAGTATTTGGATGGCAGTGAGGGTCGGGCTAGGGGCGATGTGTGGACGGCAGTGGGGGTCAGGCAGGGGGCGGTGTGAGGACAGTGGTGAGGGTCAGGCTGGGAGGCGGTGTTTGGACGGCAGTGAGGGTCGGGCTGGGGTCGATGTTCGACGGCCGTGAGGGTCAGGCTGGGGCGGTTTTTTGGTGAGCGATGAGTGTCATACTGTGGGCGGTGTGTCGGGGGCAGTGAGGGTAAGGTTAGGGCTGTGTGTGGACGGTGGTGAGGGTCAGGCTGGGGGCAGTGTTGAACGGTGGTGAGGGTCAGGCTGAGAACAGTGTGCGGACGGCCCTGAGATTCAGGCTGTAGGTGGTGTGTCGGGGGAAGTGAGGGTCAGGCTGGGGGCGATGTTGGACGTTGGTGAGGGTCAGGTTGGGGGCGGTGTGCTGACGGCACAGACAGGCAGGCAGGCGGCGGAGTGTGGGGGCAGTGATGGTCAGGCTGGGGCCGGTATGTGGACGGCAGTGAAGGTCCGATTGGGGGCAGAGTGTGGACGGCAGTGAGGTTCAGGCAGGGGGCGGTGTGTGGACAGCCGTGAGAGTAAGGCTGGGCGTGGTGTTGGATGGAGGTGAGGGTCATGTGGGGGTGGTGTATGGGTGGCGGTGAGGGTTAGGCGGAGGGGTGTGTGGGTGGCGGTGAGGGTAAGGCTGGGCATGGTGTTGGATTGCGGTGCAGGTCAGGCTTTTGGCGGTGTTGGACGGTGGTGAGGGTCAGGCTGGGGATGGTGTATCGATGGTGGTGAGGGTCAGGCTTGCGATCGCGTGTGGGCAGGGTTGAGGGTCAGGCTGCGAGCGGTGTTCGACGGCGGTGAGGGCCATTCTGGGACGGTGTGTGGACGGCAGTGGGGGTCAGGATGTGGGCGGTGTTGAACGGCGTTGAGGGTCAGGATTGGGGCGGTGTTGAACGGCGGTGTGGGTCTGCCTGGGGGCCAAGTGTGGATGGCAGTGATGTCAGGCAAGGGGTGGCGTGTGGGCGGCTGTGAGATTCAGGCAGGGGACAGCGTTGGCCGGCGCTGAGGGACACGTTGGGGGTTGTGTTGGACAGCGGTGAGGGTCAGGCTGGGGGTGGTGTTGGACGGCGGTGAGGATCAGGCTGGGGTCGGCGTTCAACGGCAGGGAGGGAAAGGCTGGGTGCGGTGCCTGGACGGCTGTGATGGTCAGACTGGTGGCAGTTTTGGATGGTGGTGAGGGTCAGGCTGGGGACGGTGTTGGACAGTGGTGGGGTTCAGGCTGGGGGCTGTGTGCAAACAGCACAGACAGTCAGGCAGGTAGCAGTGTGTGGGGTGTAGTGAGGGTCAGGCTGGGGTTGGTATGTGGACGGCAGCAAAGGTCAGACTGGGGGCGGAGTGTGGACGGTGGTGAAGGTCAGGCAGGGGGCGGTGTTGAGGACAGAGGTGAGGGTCAGTCTGGGCGTGGTGTTGGATGGCAGTGAGAGTCAGGCTGTTGGTGGTGTTGGACGGTGGTGAGGGCCCGGCTGGGGACGGTGTGTCGACGGTGGTGAGGGTCAGGAGGGGACGGTGTGTGGATGGCAGTGAGGGTCACGGTGGAGGTGGTGTTTCGGCGACCGTGAGGATCAGGCTGCGGACAGTGTTGGATGGTAGTGAGGGTCAGGCTGGGAGCTGTGTTGGATGGCGGTGAGCGTCAGGCTGTGGGCTGTGATGGTCGGCAGTGAGGGTCAGCCTGGGGGTGGTGATGAACTCCAAAAAAGGGTCAGGCTGGGGATGGTGTGTGGACGGCGGTGAGGGTCAGGCTGGAGTGATGTTGGACGGTGGTGTGGGTCAGGCTGGGGTCGGTGTGTGGATGGTGGTGAGGGTCAGGCTGTGGGCGATGTTGAACGGCGTTGAGGGTCAGGATTGGGGCAGTGTTAAACGGCGGTGTGGGTCAATCTGGGGGCCTAGTCTGGATGGCAGTGAGGGCCAGGAACGGGGTGGCTTGTGGGCGGCTGTGATGGTCAGGCAGGGGGCAGCGTTGGACGGCGCTGAGGGACAGGTTGGGGGTGGTGTTGGACAGCGATGAGGGTCAGGCTGGGGGTGGTGTTTGACGGCGGTGAGGATCAGGCTGTTGGCGTTGTGTGGACGTCAGTGCGGGTCAGTGTGGGGTCAGTGTGTGGACGGCTGTGAGGGTTAGGCTGGGGCGGTGTGTGCACTGCGGAAGGGCCAGGCTGGGGGCAGTGTTGGTCGGTGGTGAGGGTCAGACTGGGTGCGGTGTTGCACAGTGGTGGGTGTCAGGCTGGGGGCGGTGTTGGATGGCAGGGACGGACAGGCTGGAGGCGGTATTGAACAGTGGTGACGGTTAGACAGTGGGCAGAGTTGGACAGAAGGGAGGGACAGGTTGGGGGCGATGTGTGTACGGCAGTGAGGGTAAGGCTGGGGGCGGTGTGGAACAGCAGTGAGAGTCAGTGAAGGTCAGACTGGGGGCGGAGTTTGGACGGTGGTGAGGGTCAGGCAGGGGGCGGTGTTGAGGACAGCGGTGAGGGTCAGTCTGGGCGTGGTGTTGGATGGCAGTGAGAGTCAGGCTGTTGGCGGTGTTGGACGGTGGTGAGGGTCAGGCTGGGGACGGTGTGTCGACAGTGGTGAGGGTCAGGATGGGGATGGTTTGTGGGCGCGTTGAGGGTCAGGCAAGGGGTGGTGTGCGGGCGGCTGTGAGTGTCAGGCTGCAGGCGGAGTTGGACAGCATTGAGGGACAGGTTGGGGATGGAGTTGAACAGCGGTGAAGGTCGGGCTGGGGGTGGTGTTGGATGGTGGTGAGCGTCAGGCTGTTGGCGGTGTTGGACGGTGGTGAGGGTCAGGCTGGGGACGGTGTGTCGACAATGGTGAGGGTCAGGATGGGGATGGTTTGTGGGCGCGTTGAGGGTCAGGCAAGGGGTGGTGTGCGGGCGGCTGTGAGTGTCAGGCTGCAGGCGGAGTTGGACAGCATTGAGGGACAGGTTGGGGATGGAGTTGAACAGCGGTGAAGGTCGGGCTGGGGGTGGTGTTGGATGGTGGTGAGCGTCAGGCTGTTGGCGGTGTTGGACGGTGGTGAGGGTCAGGCTGGGGACGGTGTGTCGACAATGGTGAGGGTCAGGATGGGGATGGTTTGTGGGCGCGTTGAGGGTCAGGCAAGGGGTGGTGTGCGGGCGGCTGTGAGAGTCAGGCTGCAGGCGGAGTTGGACAGCATTGAGGGACAGGTTGGGGATGGAGTTGAACAGCGGTGAAGGTCGGGCTGGGGGTGGTGTTGGATGGTGGTGAGCGTCAGGCTGTTGGCGGTGTGTGGATGGCAGTGAGGGTCAGTGTGTGGTCAGTGTGTGGACGGCTGTGAGGGCGAGGTTGGGGTGGAGTGTGGATGACGGTGAGGGTCTGGCAGGGGGCGGTGTTGGACAGAAGAGAGGGACACCTTGCGAGTGGTGTGTGGACGGTGGTGAAAGGTCAGGCTGGGGTCGGCGTTGGACGGCACGGAGGGACAGTTTTGCGTCGGTGTTTTGACGGTGGTGAGGGTCACGCTGGGGGTGGTGTTGGACGGTAGTGAGGGTCAGGCATGGGTTGGTGTTGGACTGCGGTGAGGGTCATGCAGGGGTCGGTGTTGGACGGCGGTGAGGGTCAGGCAGGGCTCGGTGTTGGATGTCGGTGAGGGTCAGCCTGTGGGCCGGTGTGTCGTAGGGGTGCGGGTCAGCCTGGTGGCAGTGTGTTGACGGTGGTGAGGGTCAGGCTGGAGGCGGTGTTGGATGGCGGTGCTGGTCAGGCTTGGGGCGGTGTGTGGACAGCGGTGAGGGCCAGGCTGGGGGCGGTGTGTGGATGGCGGTGAGGGTCAGGCTGGGGGCTGTGTTGGTCGGCGGTGAGGGGCAACCTGTGGGTTGTGTTGGACTGCAAAAATTGGTCAGGCTGGGGACAGTGTGTGGACGGGGTTGAAGGTCCGTCTGGGGACGGTGTGTGAACGTCTGTGAGGGTCAGGCTGCGGCAGTGTGTGGAGGGCAGTGAGGCTCAGACTGGGGGTGGTGTGTGGACGGTGGTGAGGGTCAGGCTGGGGCTGATGTTGGACGGTGGTGTGGGTCAGGCTGGGGGCGGTGAGGGTCATGCAGGGTATTGTGAGGGTCAGGCTGGGGTCAGTTTGTCGGGGCGGTGTGGGTAAGGCTGAGGGCGGATTGGCGTGGGCAGTGAGGGTCAGTTAGGTGCTGTGTGTGGATGGGGTTGAAGTTCCAGCTGGGGACGCTGTGTGGTGGCGGTCAGGGCCAGTCTGGGGGCGGAGTTGAACGTCGGTGAGGGTCAGGCTGGGGCGGTGTGTGGACGGCAGTGAGGGTCAGGCTTGGGGGCGGTGTGTGGACCGTGGTGTGGGTCAGGCTGGGGACAGTGAGGGTCATGTTGGGGGCGGTGTGTGGGGGCGGTGCGGATTAGGCTGGGGGTGGTGTGTCGGGTCGGTGAGGGTCAGGCTGGGGTCAGTGTCTCAGGGCGATGTGGGTCAGGCTTAGGGCGCATTGTCGGGTGCGGTGAGGGTCAGTCTGTTGCGGTGTGGGGCCTGTAGAGATGGTCAGACTGGTGACGGTGTGTAGACAGCAGTGAGGGCCAGGCTGGGGATGGTGATGAACGGCAGTGCGGGTCAGTCTGGGGGCAGTGTTGGACGGCGGTGAAGGTCAGGCTGGGGTTGGTGTTGGACTGCAAAAAAGGGTCAGGTTGGGGACGGTGTGTGGACAGGGTTGAAGGTCTGGCTGGGGACGGTGTGTGGACGGGAGTGTGGGTCAGTCTGGGGGCAGTGTTGAACATCGGTGAGGGTCAGGCTGGGGCTGTGTGTGGACGGCGGTGAGGGTCAGGCGGGGGCCGAGTGTGGTCGGTGGTGTGGGCTAGGCAGGGGCGTTCTGTGGACGGCCGTGAGGGTCAAGCAGGGGATGGTGTGCGGACGACGGTGTGGGTCAGGCTGGGGGCAGTGTGTGGACAGCAGTGAGGATCTATCTCGGGGAGATGTGTTGACGGCGGTTAGCGTCAGGGTGGGGGCAGTGTTTGAGGGCAGTGAGGGTCAGGCTGGGGGTGTGTGTCGGATTGGTAAGAGTCAGACTGGGGACAGTGTGGCGGGGCGGTGTTGGTCAGGCTGAGGGCGGATTGTTGGGGGAGGCGAGGGTCAGTCTGGTGCAATGTGTGGACTGTGGAGAGGATCAGGCTGGGGGCGGTGTGTGGACTGTGGTGATGGTCAGGCTGGGGGCAGTGTGTGGACGGTGGTGAGGGTCAAGCTGTGGGTGGTGTGTGCGTGGCGGTGAGGGTCAGGCTGTGGGCTGTGTGTGTGCGGCGGTGAGGGTCAGGCTGGAGGCGGTGGGTGGACTGTGGTGAGGGTCTGGATGGGGTCGGTGTGTGGGGGCAATGAAGGTCAGGCTGTGGGTGGTATTTGAACGGCAGTGAGGGTCAGGCTTGGGTCGATGAGTGGACAGTGGTGAGGGTCAGGCTGGGGATGGTGATGAACGGAGGTGAGGGTCAGGCTGGGGGCGGTGTGTGGATGGCAGTGAGGATCAAGCTGGGGGCGGTGTGTGGGGGCAGTGAGGGTCTGGCTGGGCCGGAGTTGGACGGCAGTGATGGTCAGGCTGGGGGTGGTGTCAGGGGGCAGTGGGGTTCAGGCAGGGGGCGGTATTGGATGGTGGTGAGAGTCAGGCTTTGGGTGGTGTGTGGACTGCACAAACAGTCAGGCTGGGGGCGGTGTGTCGACAGCGGTGAGGGTCAGGCTGTTGTCAGTGTGTGGATGGCTGTGAGGGTCAGGCTGGGAATGGTGTATGGACGACAGTGAGTGTCAAGTTGGGTCGCTGTGTGGGTGACAACGATGGTCAGGCTGGGGGCGTTATTTGACGGCGCTGAGGGCCAGTCTGGTGCGGTGTGTGGACAACAGTGAGCGTTAGACTGGGGGCGTTGTGTGGACGGCGGTGAGGGTCAGGCTGTGGGTGGTGTGTGGATGGCAGTGAGGGTCAGGCTAGGGGCGATATTGGACGGCGGTGATGGTCAGGCTGGGGGCAGTGTGTGGACAGCAGTGATGGTCAAATTGTTGGCAGTTTGTGGACAGCGGTGAGGGACAGGCTGGGGGCAGTGTATCGGGGCAGTGAGCGTCAGGCGGGGAGCAGTGTTGCACAGTGGTGAGGGTCAGGCTGGGGGCAGTGTGTGGACGGCAGTGATGGCCACATTGTTGGCAGTGTGTGGACAGTGGTGAGGAATTGGCTGGGGCGGTGTGTGGGAGCCAATGAGGGTCAGGCAAGGGGTTGAGTGTGGACGGCAGTGAGGGTCAGGCAGGGTCGTTGTGTGGACGGCGGTGAGGGTCAGGCTTGAGTCGGTGTGTGGACGGCGGTGAGGGTAAGGCTGGGCGTGGTGTTCGACGTCGGTGAGGGTCAGTTTGGGCGTTGTGTTGGATGGTGGTGAGGCTCAGACTGTTGGCGGTGTTGGACAGCGGTGAGGGTCAGGCTGGGGACGGTGTGTGGATGGTGGTGAGGGTCAGGCAGGGGGCTGGTGTTGAACGGTGGTGAGTGTCATGATGGGGCAGTGTTGAATGGCAGTGTGGGTCAGTCTGGAGGCCGAGTGTGGATGGCAGTGAGCTTCAGGCAAGGGGCGGTGTGTGGGCGGTTGTGAGGGTCCTGCTGGGGGTGGTGTCTGGACGGCGGTGTGGGCCAGGTTGGGGGCGGTTTTTTGGCGAGTGGTGAGTGTCATACTGTGGGCGGTGTGTCGGGGGCAGTGAGGGTCAGGCTGGGGGCGAAGTGTGGACAACGATGAACATCTGGCTGGGGGTCGTGTGTGGGTGCGGTGAGGGTAAGGTTGGGGCTGTGTCTGGACGGTGGTGAGGGTCAGGCTGGGGGCAGTGTTGAACTGTGGTGAAGGTCAGGCAGGGGACAGTGTGTGGACGGCCCTGAGATTCAGGCTGTAGTTGGTGTATCGGGGGAAGTGAGGGTCAGGCTGGGGGCGGTGTGTGGGGGCAGTGGGGGTCAGGATGGGAGCGATGTTGGACGGTGGTGAGGGTCAGGTTGGGGGCGCTGTGCTGACGGCACAGACAGTCAGGCAGGCAGCGGAGTGTGGGGTCAGTGATGGTCAGGCTGGGGCCAGTATGTGGATGGCAGTGAAGGTCAGACTGGGGGCAGAGTGTGGACGGCAGTGAGGTTCAGGCAGGGGGCGGTGTGTGGACTGTGGTGAGAGTCAAGTTGGGCGTGGTGTTGGATGGAGGTGAGGGTCATGCGGGGGCCGTGTGTGGGTGACGGTGAGGGTTGGGGGAGTGGTGTGTGGGTGGCGGTGAGGGTAAGGCTGGGCGTGGTGTTGGATGGCGGTGCGGGTCAGGTTGCTGACGGTGTTGGATGGTGGTGAGGGTCAGGCTGGGTATGGTGTATCGATGGTGGTGTGGGTCAGGCTGGTGGCAGTGTGTTGGCGGGGTTGAGGGTCAGGCTGGGAGCGGTGTTCGAAGGCAGTGAGGGCCATTCTGGGGCGGTGTGTGGACGGCGGTAAAGGGTCAGGCTGGGGTTGGCGTTGAACGGCAGGGAGGATCAGGCTGGGTGCGGTTTGTGGACGGCTGTGATGGTCAGGCTGGGGGCAGTGTTGGATGGCAGTAAGGGTCAGGCTGGGGGCGGTGTTGGACAGCGGTGAGGTTCAGGCTGGGGGCAGTGTGCAAACAGTGCAGAAAGTCAGGCAGACAGTGGTGTGTGGGGGGTAGTGAGAGTCAGGCTAGGGCTGGTATGTGGACGGCAGTGAAGGTCAGAATGGGGGCGGAGTGTGCTCGGTGGTGAGGGTCAGGCAGGGGGCGGTTTTGAGGACAGCGGTGAGGGTCAGTCTGGGCGTGGTGTTGGATGGCAGTGAGAGTCAGGCTATTGGTGGTGTTGGACGGTGGTGAGGGTCAGGCTGGGGACGGTGTGTCGACGGTGGTGAGGGTCAGGATGGGGACGGTGTGTGGGCGGGGTTGAGGGTCAGGCTGGGACAGGTGTTTGACGGTGGTGAGGGCCAGACTGGGGCGGTGTGTGGACGGCAATAAGAGTCAGGCAAGGGATGGTGTGTGGGCGGCTGGGAGTGTCAGGCTGGGGGCGGTGTTGGACAGCGGTGAGGGACAGGTTGGGGGTGGTGTTGAAGAGCGCTGAAGATTAGGCCTGGTGTGGTGTTGAATGGTGGTGAGGTTCAGGCTGTTGGCGGTGTGTGGATGGCAGTGAGGTTCAGTGTGTGGACGGTGGTGAGGGCCAGGTTGGGGTGCAGTGTGAATGGTGGTGTGTGTCAGGCTGGGGGCGGTGTTGGACAGAAGGGAGTGACAGGTTGCGAGTGGTGTGTGGACGGCGGTGAAGGGTCAGGCTAGGGTCGGCGTTGGACGGCACGGAGGAACAGCTTGGGGACGGTGTTTTGACGGTGGTGAGGGTCACGCTGGGTGCGGTGTGAAAAGGCGGTCAGGGTCAGGCTGGGTGCGGTGTGTGAACGGCTGTGATGGTCAGGCTGGGGGCAGTGTTGCTCGGCAGTGAGGGTCGGCATGGGAGGGGTGTTGGACGGTGGTGAGGTCAGGCTGGGGGCGGTGTGCAGACGGCGTGGACAGTAACGCAGGCATCGGAGTGTGGGGAGTAGTGAGGGTCAGGCTGGGGCCAGTATGCGGACGGCAGTGAAGGTCCGACTGGGGCAGGAGTATGGACGGTGGTGAGGGTCAGGCAGGGGGCTGTGTTCATTGGCGATGATGGTCAGGAAGGGATGGTTTTGTGGACCACAGTGAGCGTCAGGTGTGTGCGGTGTGTCGCCGACTGTGAGTGTCATGCTGATGGCGATTTTTGGGGGATTGGTGATTGTGAGGCTGTGTGCGGTGTGTCGGGGGCGGTGATTGTCACGCTGGGGGCAGAGTGAGGATGGCGGTGAGGGTCAGGCTGGGAGCGGTGTGTGGACGGTGGTGAGAGTCAGGTTGCAGGTGGTGTGTGGGTGGCAGTGAGGGTCAGGCTGGGGGTGGTGTGTGGGGGTAGTGGGGGTGAGGCTGGGGGCGGTGTTTGACGGCAGTGCGGGTCAGGCTGGGGGTGGTTTGTGTGGACTGTGTAGACATTCATGTTGGGTGCGGTGTGTGGCGGGTAGTGAGGGTCAGGATAGGGCCTGTATGTGGACGGCAGTGAAGGTCCGAGTCGGGGCGGAATATGGACGGCGGTGAGGGTCAGGCTAGAGGTGGTGTGTGGACTGTGTAGACAGTCATGCAGGGTGCCGTGTGTGGCGGGTAGTGAGGGTCAGGATAGGGCCTGTATGTGGATGGCAGTGAAGGTCAGAGTCGGGGCGGACTATGGACGGCGGTGAGAGTCAGGTTCGGGGCGGTGATTGGTCGGTGGTGAGGGTCAGGCTGGGGTGGTGTGTGGATGGCGGTGAGGGACAGGCTGGGGGCGGTGTTGGACGGCGGTGAGGGTCAGGCTGGGGATGGTGTGTGGTCGGCGGTGAGGTTCAGGCTGGGGGCCGTGAGAAAAGGCGGTGAGGGCCGGGCTGTCTGTGATGTTGAATGGCGGTGAGGGTCAGGTTTGGGGCGTTGTTGGATGGCGGAAAGGGTCAGGTTGGGGGTGGTGCTGGACGGCGATGAGGGTCAGGCGTTTAGCGGTGTGTGGATGCGGTAAGTGTCAGGCTGGGGGCGGTGGGGGATGGCAGTGAGGGTCAGGCTGAGGGTTGTGTGGATGGCGGTGAGGGTCTGGCTGGGGGTGGTGTTGGACGGTGGTGAGGATCAGACTAGGGACGGTGTGTAGACTACGGTGAGGGTCAGGCATGGGTCGGTGTTGGACAGAAGGGTGGGACAGGTTGTGAGTGGTGTGGGGACAGCGGTGAAGAGTAAGGCTGGGGTCGGCGTTGGACGGCAGGGAGCGACAGGTTGCGGGCGGTGTTTGGACGGTGGTGAGGTTCACACTGGAGGTGGTGTTAGTCGGTGGTGAGGATCAAACTGGGGAATGCGGTGAGGGTCAGGAATGGGTTGGTGTTGGACTGCGGTGATGGTCATGCAGGGGTCGGTGTTGGACGGCGGTGAGGGTCAGCCTGTGGGCCGGTGTGTCGGGGGTGGTGGGGGTCAGCCTGGTGGCAGTGTGTTGACGGTGGTGAGGGTCAGGTTGGAGGCAGTGTTGGATGGCGGTGATGGTCAGGCTTGGGGCGGTGTGTGGATGGAGGTGAGGGTCAGGCTGTGGGTGGTGTGTGGATAGCGGTGAGGGCCAGGCTGGGGGCGGTGTGTGGACAGCGGTGAGTGTCAAGCTGGGGGCTGTGATGGTCGGCGGTGAGGATCAGACTGGGGGTGGTGTTGGACTGCAAAAATGGGTCAGGCTGGGGACAGTGTGTAGATGGCTGTGAGGGTCAGCGTGGAGGTGGTGTTTCGGCGGCCGTGAAGATCAGGCTGCGGACAGTGTTGGACGGCAGTGAGGGTCAGTCTGGGAGCTGTGTTGGACGGTGGTGAGCGTCAGGCTGGGGGCTGTCTTGGTCGGCAGTGTGGGTCAGCCTTGGGGGTGGTGTGTGGACTGTGTAGACAGTCATGTTGGGTGCGGTTTGTGGCGGGTATTGAGGGTCAGGATAGGGCCTGTATGTGGACGGCAGTGAAGGTCCGAGTCGGGGCGGACTATGGACGGCGGTGAGAGTCAGGCTAGAGGTGGTGTGTGGACTGTGTAGACAGTTATGCAGGGTGCGGTGTGTGGCGGGTAGTGAGGGTCAGGATAGGGCCTGTATGTGGACGGCAGTGAAGGTCAGAGTCGGGGCGGACTATGGACGGCGGTGAGAGTCAGGTTCGGGGCGGTGATTGGTCGGTGGTGAGGGTCAGGCTGGGGTGGTGTGTGGATGGCGGTGAGGGTCAGGCTGGGGGCGGTGTTGGACGGCGGTGAGGGTCAGGCTGGTATGGTGTGTGGTCGGCGGTGAGGTTCAGGCTGGGGGCCGTGAGAAAAGGCGGTGAGGGCCGGGCTGTCTGTGATGTTGAATGGCGGTGAGGGTCAGGTTTGGGGCGTTGTTGGATGGCGGTAAGGGTCAGGTTGGGGGTGGTGCTGTACGGCGATGATGGTCAGGCTTTTTGCGGTGTGTGGATGCGGTAAGTGTCAGGCTGGGGGCGGTGGGGGATGGCAGTGAGGGTCAGGCTGGGGGTTGTGTGGATTGCGGTGAGGGTCTGGCTGGGGGTGGTGTTGGACGGTGGTGAGGATCAGACTAGGGACGGTGTGTAGACTGCGGTGAGGGTCAGGCATGGGTCGGTGTTGGACAGAAGGGTGGGACAGGTTGTGAGTGGTGTGTGGATGGCGGTGAAGAGTAAGGCTGGGGTCGGCGTTGGACGGCAGGGAGCGACAGGTTGGGGGCGGTGTTTGGACGGTGGTGAGGTTCACGCTGGGGGTGGTTTTAGTCGGTGGTGAGGATCAAACTGGGGAATGCGGTGAGGGTCAGGCATGGGTTGGTGTTGGACTGCGGTGATGGTCATGCAGGGGTCGGTGTTGGACGGCGGTGAGGGTCAGCCTGTGGGCCGGTGTGTCGGGGGTGGTGGGGGTCAGCCTGGTGGCAGTGTGTTGACGGTGGTGAGGGTCAGGTTGGAGGCAGTGTTGGATGGCGGTGATGGTCAGGCTTGGGGCGGTGTGTGGATGGAGGTGAGGGTCAGGCTGGGGGTGGTGTGTGGACAGCGGTGAGTGTCAGGCTGGGGGCTGTGATGGTCGGCGGTGAGGATCAGACTGGGGGTGCTGTTGGACTGCAAAAATAGGTCAGGCTGGGGACAGTGTGTAGATGGCTGTGAGGGTCAGCGTGGAGGTGGTGTTTCGGCGGCCGTGAAGATCAGGCTGCGGACAGTGTTGGACGGCAGTGAGTGTCAGTCTGGGAGCTGTGTTGGACGGTGGTGAGCGTCAGGCTGGGGGCTGTCTTGGTCGGCAGTGTGGGTCAGCCTTGGGGGTGGTGGTGGACTGCAAAAAAAGGTCATGCTGGGGACGGTGTGTTGACGGCGGTGAGGGTCAGTCTGGGGACGGTGTGTGAACGTCTGTGAGAGTCAGGCTGGGGCAGTGTGTGGACGGCAGTGAGGGTCAGGCTGGGGGCGATGTGTGGACGGTGGTGGGGCTCAGGCTGGGGGTGATGTTGGACGGAGGTGTGGGTCAGGCTGGGGGCGGTGAGGGGAATGCTGGTGGCGGTGAGGGTCAGTCTGTAGCGGAGTGGGGACTGTGCAGATGGTAAGACTGGGGACGGTGTGTGGACGGCAGTGAGGGTCAGGCTGGGATGGTGATGAACGGCAGTGCGAGTCAGGCTGGGGGCAGTGTTGGACTGCAAAAAAGTGTCAGGTTGGGGACGGTGTGTGGACGGGCTTGAAAGTTTGGCTGGGGGCGGTGTGTGGACGGCAGTGTGGGTCAGACTGGGGGCAGTGTTGAACATCGGTGAGGGTGAGGCTGGGGCGGTGTGTGGACGGTGGTGTGGGCCAGGCAGGGGCGTTGTGTGTACGGCCGTGAGGGTCAAGCAGGGGGTGGTGTATGGGCGACGGTGAGGGTCAGGCTGGGGGCGGTGTGTGGTTGGTGGTGACGGTCAGGCTGGGGTCAGTGTGTGGATGGCAGTGAGGGTCAGGTTGGGGGCAGTGTGTGGACAGCAGTGAGGGTCTATCTCGGGGAGATGTGTTGACGGCGGTTAGCGTCAGGGTGAGGGCGGTTTTTGGGTCCGGTGAGGGTCAGGCTAGGGGCGGTATATCGGGGTGGTGAGGGTCAGACTGGGGACAGTGTGGCGGGGCGGTGTGGGTCAGACTGACGGCGGATTTTTGGAGGAGGTGAGGGTCAGTCTGGTGCAGGGTGTGGACTATGGAGAGGGTCAGGCTGGGGGCGGTGTGTGGACGGTGGTGAGGGTCAGGCTGTGGGCGGTGTGTGGGGGCAGTGATGGTCAGGCTGGGGGCGGTGTTGGACGGCAGTGAGGGTCAGGCTTGGGGCGTTGAGTGGACAGCGGTGAGGGTCAGCTGGGCATGGTGATGAATGGAGGTGAGTGTCAGGATGCAGGTGGTGTGTGGGGGGCAGTCAGGGTCAAGCTGGTGGCGGTGTGTGGGGGCAGTGAGGGTCCGGCTGGGGGCAGTGTTGGATGCTGGTGAGGGTCAGGCTTTGGGTGGTGTGTGCACTTCGCAGAGAGTCAGGCTGGGGCAGTATGTGGGGTGCAGTGAAGATCAGGCTGGCGCCGGTATGTGGACGGCAGTGAAGGTCAGGCTGGGGGCGGAGTTGGACGGCGGTGAGGGTCAGGCTGGGAGTGGTGTATGAATGGCAGTGAGGGTCAGGGTGGGATCGATGTGTGGAAGGCGGTGATGGTCAGGCTTGGGGCGATGTGTGGATGGAGGTGAGAGTCAGGCAGAAAGCGGTGTGTGGACGGTGGTGAGGGTCAGGCTGGGAGCGGTATTTGGATGGCAGTGAGGGTCAGGGTGGGGTCGATGTGTGGAAGGCGGTGATGGTCAGGCTTGGGGCGATATGTGGATGGAGGTGAGAGTCAGGCTGGGGGCAGTGTGTGGACGGCGGGGAGGGTCAGTTTCGGGGCGATTTGTGGACGGTGGTTAGAGTCAGGGTGGGGGCGAGGTTTCGGCGGCCGTGAGGATCAGGCTGGGGACAGTGTTGGACGGCAGTGAGGGTCAGGCTGGAGGCTGTGTTGGACGACGGTGAGGGTCAGGCTTGAAGCTGTGTTGGACTACCGTGAAGGTCAGGCTGGGGGCTGTGTTGGACGGCGGTGAGGGTCAGGCTGGGGGTGGTGTTTGACTGCAAAATAGTTCAGGTTGGGGACAGTGTGTGGACGGGTTTGAAGGTCCAGCTGGGGACGTTGTGTGGTTGGCAGTGAGGGTCCGACTTGGGGCGGTGTGTGGACGGTGGCGAGGCTCAGGCTGGGGGTGATGTTGGACGGTGGTTTGGGTCAGGCTGGGGGCGGTGAGGGTCAGGCTGAGGCCGGATTGTCGGGGGCAGGGAGGGTAAGTCTGGTGCGGTGTGTGGATGGGGTTGAAGGTCCGGCTGGGGACGGTGTGTGGATGGCAGTGAGGGTCAGTCTGGGGGCGGTGTTGAACGTCGGTGAGGGTCATGCTGGGGCGGTTTGTGGACGGCGGTGTGGGTCAGGCTAGGGGCGGTGAGGGTCATGCTGGGGGCGGTGTGTGGACGGCGGTGAGGGTTAGTCTGGGTGCGGTGTGTGGATGGTGGTGATGGTCAGGCTGGGGGCGGTGTTGGACGGCGGTGAGAGTCAGGCTGGGGGTGGTGTGTGGATGGTGGTGAGGGTCAGGCTGGGGGCAGTGTGTGGTCTGCAGTGAGGTTCAAGCTGGGGGCGGTGTGTCGTCGGCGATGAGGGTCAGACTGGGCCGATATTGAACTGCGGTGAGGGTCAGGCTTGGAGCGATGTGTGCGAGGCGGTGAGGGTCAGGCTTGGGGGCGGTGTGTGGTCAGTGGTGAGGGTCTGGCTGGGCGCGATGTTGAACGGCGGTGAGGGTCAGGCTGGGAGCAGTGTCTAAATGGCAGTGAGGGTCAGGCTGTGGGCGATGTGTGGAGGACAGTGAGGGTCAGGCTTTTGGCGGAGTGTCGGGGGCATAGAGGGTCAGGCTGGGGGTGGTGTGTGGACGACCGTGGGGGTCAGGCTGGGGGTGGTGTGTAGATGCCGTGGGGATCAGGCTGGGGGTGGTGTGTGGATGGCAGTGGGGATCAGGCTGGGGGTGGTATGTGGACGCCATGGGGATCAGGCTGGGGGTGGTGTGTGGACGCCGTGGGGATCAGGCTGGGGGTGGTGTGTGGACGGCAGTGAGGGTCAGGCTGGGAATGGTGATGAACGGCGGTGCAGGTCAGGGTAGGGTTGGTGTTGATTTGCAGTGAGTGTCACGCGAGAGGAGGTGTGATGATGGCAGTGAGGATCAGGCTGGTGGCAATGTGTGGACGCCAGTGATGGTCAGTCTCGGGGGTGGTGTGTGGGCGAACGGTGAGGGTCAGGTTGGGGCCGGTGTTTCGGGGGTGGTGAGGGACAGGCTGGTGGCAGTGGGTGGATGGTGATAAGGGTCAGGCTTGAAGCGGTGTTGGATGGCGGTGAGGGTCAGGCTGTGGGACGGTGTGTCGACGGTGGTGAGAGTCAGGCTGTGAATGGAGTGTGGACGGCAGTGAGGGTCATACTGGGGGCCGTGTGTGGATGCCGGTGAGGGTCAAGCTGGGGGCAGTGTGTGGACGGCAGTGAGGGACTATCTCGGGGAGATGTGTGGAAGGTGGTTAGGGTCAGGGTGGGGGCTGATTTGGACGACGGTGAGGGTCAGGCTTGGGGCTGTGTTGGACGGCGGTGAGGGTCAGGCTGAGGGTGGTGTTCGAATGCGAAAAAGGTTCAGGTTGGGATAGTGTGTGGACGGGGTTGAAGGTCCAGCTGGGGACGGTGTGTGGATGGCGGTGAGAATCAGGCTGGGGCGGTGTGTGGATGGCAATGAGTGTCAGGCTTGGGGCGTAGAGTGGACGGTGGTGAGGGTCAAGCTGGGGTGATGTTGGATGGTGGTGTGGTTCAGGCTGGGGGCAGTGAGGGTCATGCTGGAGGTGGTGTGTGGGGGCGGTGAGGGTCAGGCTGGGGGCGGTGTATCGTGGCGGTGAGGGTCAGTTTGGGGTCAGTGTGTAGGGGCGGTGTGGACCAGGCTGAGGGCGGATTGTCGGGGGCAATGAGGGTCAGTCTGGTGCGGTGTGTGGATGGGGTGGAAGGTCCGGCTGGGGACGGTGTGTGGACGGCAGTGAGGGTCAGTCTTGGGGTGGTGTTGAACGTCGGTGAGGGTGAGGCTGGGGCGGTGTGTGGACGGCGGTGTGGGTCAGGCTGGGTGTTGTGAGGGTCATGCTGGGGCGGTGTGTGGAAGGTGGTGAGGGTAAGGCTAGGGGCTGTGTGTGGACGGCTGAGGGGATCTGGCTGGGGGTTGTGTGTGGACGGCAGTGAAGGTCAGGCTGGGGATGGTGATGAACATCGGTGCAGGTCAGGCCAGGTTTGTGTTGAATTGCAGTGAGTGTCACGCGAGAGGCGGTGTGCTGATGGCAGTGAGGGTCAGGCTGGGGGCAGTGGGTGGACAGTGTTGAGGGTCAGGCTGGTGGCGGTGTCTGGACGGCAGTGAGGGTCAGATTCGGGGGTGGTGTGTGGGTGAGCAGTGAGGGTCAGGCTGGTGGCAGTGTGTGGACGGCATTGAGGGTCAGGCTGGGGATGTTGCACAGCCGATGGTGAGAGTCAGGCTGTGGCCGGTGTGTGGACCGGGATGAGTGTCCATCTGCGGACGAGGGTCAGTTTGGGGGCGGTGTTAACCATCGGTGAGGGTCAGGCTGTGAACGGTGTGTGGATGGCGGTGAGGGTCAGTCTGGGGGTGGTGTTGAACGTCGGTGAGGGTGAGGCTGGGGCGGTGTGTGGACGGGGGTGTGGGTCAGGCTGGGTGTTGTGAGGGTCATGCTGGGGGCGGTGTGTGGAAGGTGGTGAGGGTAAGGCTATGGGCTGTGTGTGGATGGCTGAGGGGATCTGGCTGGGGGTTGTGTGTGGACGGCAGTGAAGGTCAGGCTGGGGATGGTGATGAACATCGGTGCAGGTCAGGCCAGGTTTGTGTTGAATTGCAGTGAGTGTCATGCGAGAGGCGGTGTGCTGATGGCAGTGAGGGTCAGGCTGGGGGCAGTGGGTGGACAGTGGTGAGGGTCAGGCTAGTGGCGGTGTATGGACGGCAGTGAGGGTCAGATTCGGGGGTGGTGTGTGGGCGAGCGGTGAGGGTCAGGCTGGTGGCAGTGTGTGGACGGCATTGAGGGTCAGGCTGGGGACGTTGCGCAGCCGATGGTGATGGTGAGGCTGTGGCCGGTGTGTGGACCGGGTTGAGTGTCCATCTGCGGACGAGGGTCAGTTTGGGGGCGGTGTTAACCATCGGTGAGGGTCAGGCTGTGAACGGTATGTGGATGTCGGTGAGGGTCAGGCTGAGGGCTGAGCGTGGTCAGTGGTGTGGGTCAGTAAGGGGGCGTTGTGTGGACGGCAGTGAGGGTCAGGCTGGGGGCGGTATGTGGACGGTGGGGTGGGTCAGGCTCAGAGTGATGTTGGACAGCAGTGAGCATCAGGCTAGGAGCGGTGAGTGTCAGGCTGGGGGGCGGTGTGTGGGGGGCGTTGAGGGTCAGGCAGGTGTCGGTGTGTCAGGGTGGTGTGGGACAGGCTGAGGGCGGTGTGTCGGGGCGGTGAGGGTCAGTCTGGTGCGGTGTTTGGACTGTGGTGGGGGTCAATCTGGTGTCCGAGTGTGAATGGTTTTATGGTTCAGGCTGGGGGCGATGTGTGGACGGCAGTGAAGGACAGGCAGGGGCGGTGTGTGGACGGCGGGGAGGGTCAGGCTGGGGGCGGTGTTGGATGGCGGAGAGGGTTAGGCTGTTGGCAGTGTGTGGACAGTGGTGAGGGTCAGGCTGGGGTCAGTGTGTGGACGGCTGTTATGGTCAGGCTGGGGGCTGTGAGTGTCAGGCTGGGGGCGGTGTGTTGGGCGTGGTGAGGGTCTCGCAGGTGTCGGTGTGTCAGGGTGGTATGGGACAGGCTGAGGGCGGTGTGTCGCGGGTTGAGGGTCAGTCTGGTGCGGGATGTGGGCGGCATTGAGGGTCAGGCTGGGGGCGGTGTGTGGACGGCACTGAGGACCAGGCTGGGGGCCATGAGTGGACATTGGTGAGGGTCAGACTGGGGACAGTGTGTGGGTGGTATTGATGGTCAGGCTGGGGGTGGTGTTGAACGCAGGTCAGGATCAGGCTGGTGGCGGTATGTGGATGTTGCTGAGGTTCAGGCTTGGGGCAGTGTGTGGACGGCGGTGAGGGTAAGGCTGCGGGGCGTTGTGTGGACGGTGGCGAGAGTCAGTTTCGGGGCGATGAGTGGATGGCAGTTACGGTCAGGGTGGGGGCGGTGTTTGGACGGCCGTGAGGGTCAGGCTGGGGGCGGTGTTGGACGGCAGTGAGGATCAGACTGAGGGCAGTGTTGGACGGCGGTGATGGTCAGACTGGAGGCTGTGTTGGACTGCTCGAAGTGTCAGGCTGCGAACGGTGTGCGGACGGGGTTGCGGGTCCAGCTGGGGAGAGAGTTTGGACAGCGGTGAGGGTCAGACTGGGGGCGGAGTGTGACGGTGGTGAGGGTCAGGCTGGGGGTGGTGTTGACCATCGGTGAATGTCAGGCTGGGGAGGTGCGTGGACGGCGATGAGGGTCAGGCTGGGGCCAAGTGTGGTCAGTAGTGTGGGTCCGGAAGGGGGCGTTGTGTGGACGGCAGTGAGGGTCAGGCTGGGGGCGGCATGTGGACGGTGGGGATGGTCAGGGTCAGAGTGATGTTGGACGGCAGTGAGGGTCAGGCTGGGAGCGGTGAGTGTCAGACTGGGGGCGGTGTGTGGGGCGCGGTGAGGGTCAGGCAGGTGTTGGTATGTCTGGGTAGTGTGGGACAGTCTTAGGGCGGTGTGTTGGAGCGGTGAGGGTCAGTCAGGTGCGGTGTGTGGACTGTGGTGGGGGTCAATCTGGTGTCCGAATGTGGACGGTTGTATGGGTCAGGCTGTGGGCGGTGTGTGGACGGCAGTGAGGGACAGGTTGGGGGCGGTGTTGGACGGCGGAGAGGGTCAGGCTGTTGGCAGTGTGCGGACAGTGGTGAGGGTCAGGCAGGGGTCAGTGTGTGGACAGCTGTTATGGTCAGGCTGGGGGCGGTGAGTGTCAGGCTGGGGGTGGTGTGTGGGGCGCGGTGAGGGTCAAGCAGGTGTCGGTGTGTCAGGGTGGTGTGGGACTGGCTGATGGGGCAGTGAGGGTCAGTCTCGGGGCGATGTGTGGATGGCAGTTAGGGTCAGGGCGGGGCGGTGTTGGACGGCAGTGAGGATCAGGCTGGGGGCAGTGTTGGACGGCGGTGATGGTCAGACTGGGGGCGGGTTTGGACGGTGGTGACGGTCAGGCTGGGGTCTGTGTTGGACTAGTCGAAGTGTCAAACTGCGAACGGTGTGTGGACAGGGTTGCGGGTCCAGCTTGGGATGGTGTTTGGACGGCGGTGGGGTCAGGTTGGGGGAGGTGTGTGACGGTGGTGAGGGTCAGGCTTGGGGTGATGTTGGATGGCGGTGAGGGTCAGGCTTGGGGCGGTGAGGGACATGTTGTGGGCGGTGTGTGGGGGCGGTGAGGGTCAGGCTGGGGGCGGTGAGTCGGGGCGATGAGGGTCAGGCTGGTATCAGGGTGTCAGGGCGGTGTGGGTCAGGCTGAGGGCGGATTGTCGGAGGCGGTGAGGGTAAGTCTGGTGCCGTGTGTGGACTGTGGAGTGGGTCAGGCTGGAGGCGGTGTGTGGGCGGCGGTGAGGGTCAGGCTGGGGGCAGTGTGTGGATGGCAGTGAGGGTCAGTCTCAGGGCGATGTGTGGACAGCGGTTAGGGTCAGGGCGGGGGCGGTGTTTGGCGCCGTGAGAGTCAGGCTGGGGGCGGTGTTGGACGGTGGTGAGACTGCAAAAAAAGGTCAGGCTGGTGACGGTGTGTGGACAGGGTTGAAGGTCCAGCTGGTGACGGTGTGTGGGCGGTGGTGAGGATCAGTCTGGGGGCAGTATGTGGATGGAGGTAAGGGTCAGGCTGGGGGCCGAGTGTGGACGGTGGTGTGGGTCAGGCTGTGGGCGTTGTGTGGACGGCAGTTAGGGTCAGGCTGGGTGCGGTGAGTGTCATGCTGGGGGTGGTGTGTCGGCGCGTTGAGGGTCAGGCTGTGGGCGGTGTGTGGGCAGCAGTGACTGTCAGCCTGGAGGTGGCATTGGACTTCAAAAAAGGGTCAGGCTGGGTACGTTGTGTGTACATCGGTGAAGGCCGTCTGGTGGCAGTGTTGGGCAGTGGTGAGGGTCAGGCTGGGGGTGGTGTATGGACTGCGCAGACAGTCAGGCTAGGGGCGGTGTTGGACGGCAGTGAGTGTCAGGCTGGGGGTGGTGTGAGGATGGCGTTGAGGGTCAGGCTGGGGGTGATGTTTGGAAGGCGGTGAGGGTCAAGCTGGGGCAGCGTGTGGTCGGTGGTGAGGGTCAGGCTGGGCGCGATGTTGAACGGCGGTGAGGCTCAGGCTGGGGGTGGTGTGTGGACTGCGCAGACAGTCAGGCTAGGGGCGGTGTTGGACGGCAGTGAGTGTCAGGCTGGGGATGGTGTGAGGATGGCGTTGAGGGTCAGGCTGGGTTGATGTTTGGAAGGCTTTGAGGGTCATGCTGGGGCAGCATGTGGTCGGTGCTGAGGTTCAGGCTGGGCGCGATGTTGAACGGCGGTGAGGGTCAGGCTGGGAGCGATGTGCGCGGGGTGGTGAGGGTCAGGCTTGGGGCGGTGTGTGGTCGGCGCTGAGGTTCAGCCTGAGAGCGGTGTGTGGACGTCAGTGGGGTTCAGGCTGGGGATGGAGTGTGGACGGCGGTGAGGGTCAAGTCAGGATTTGTGTGTGGACGGTGGTGAGGGTCAGGCTGGGGGCGGTGTGTGTACGGCGGTGAGGGTTTGGCTGGGTGTGGTGTTGGACAGTGGTGAGGATCAGGCTGGGTTGGTGTGTGGACTGCGGTGAGGTTCAGGCAGGAGTCAGTGTTGGACGGCAGTGAGGGTCAGGCAGGGGACCGTGTGTCGACGGTGGTAAGGTCAGGTTGGGGCGGTGCGTGCACAATGGTCAGTGTCAGGCTAGGGGCGATGTGTGGACGGTAGTGAGGTTCATGCAGTCGGCGGTGTGTAGATGCAGTGAGGGTCAGGGTGCAGGTAGTGTTGGTCAGTGGTGAGGGACAAGTTGTGGGTGGCGTTGAGCGGCGGTGAGGGTCAGGCTGGGGGTGGCGTTGAATGGCAGTGAGTGTCAGGCGAGAGGCGGTGTGAGGATGGCAGTGAGGGTCAGGCGGGGGCGGTGTGTGGGACATCAGTTATGGTCAGGCTGTTGGCGGTGTGCGGACAGCGGTGAGGGTCAGGCTGGGTGCAGTGTTGGAATGCCGTGAGGGTCACGTCAGGGGTGGTGTGTGGACGGCGGTGAGGGTCAGGCTGGGGGCGGTGTGTGGACGGCGGTGAGGGTTTGGCTGGGTGTGGTGTTGGACAGTGGTGAGGATCAGGTTGCGGGCAGTGGGTGGACGGTGGTGAGGGTCAGGCTGGGGGCGGTGGGTGGATGGCGGTGAGGTTCCGGCTGGGGATGGTGTTGAACGGCGGTGAGGGCCAGGCTGGGGGCAGTGAGGGTCAGGCTTAAAGCGGTGTGTCGGGGGCACTGAGAGTCAGGCTGTGGGCGGTGTGTGGACAACAGTGAGGGTCAGGCTGTGGCTGGTGTGTGTCTGGCGGTCAGGGTCATGCTCGGGGCGGTGTGTGGACTGCAGTGATGTTCAGGCTCAGGGGCGTTGTGTGGACGGCAGTGAGGGTCAGGCTGGGAGCGGTGAGTGTCAGGCTGGGGGCGGTGTGTGGGGCGCGGCGAGGGTCAGGCAGGTGTTGGTATGTCTGGGTGGTGTGGGACATGCTGAGGGCGGTGTGTCGGAGCGGTGAGGGTCAGTCAGGTGCGGTGTGTGGACTGTGGTGGGGGTCAATCTGGTGTCCGAATGTGGACGGTTGTATCGGTCAGGTTGGGGGCGGTGTGTGGACGGCAGTGAGGGTTTGGCTGGGTGTGGTGTTGGACAGTGGTGAGGATTAGGCTGCGGGCAGTGGGTGGACGGTGGTTAGGGTCAGGCTGGGGGCGGTGGGTGGATGGCAGTGAGGTTCCGGCTGGGGATGGTGTTGAACGGCGGTGAGGGTCAGGCTGGGGGCAGTGAGGGTCAGGCTTAAAGCGGTGTGCCGGGGGCACTGAGAGTCAGGCTGTGGGCGGTGTGTGGACAGCAGTGAGGGTCAGGCTGTGGCTGGTGTGTGTCTGCCGGTCAGGGTCAGGCTCGGGGCGGTGTGTGGACTGCAGTGATGTTCAGGCTCGGGGGTGGTGGGTGGGCGAGGAGTGAGTGTCGGGCTGGGGCCAGTGTGTCGGGCGTGGTGAGGGTCAGGCTGGTGGCAGTGTGAGGACAGTGATGAGGGTCAGGCTGGAGGCGGTGTTGGATGGCGGTGATGGTCAGGCTGTGGGACGGTGTGTGGACGGTCGTGAAGGTCAGACTGGGGCGGTGTGTGGATGGCGGGAGGGTCAGGCTGGGGGCAGTGTAGGAATGGCAGTGAGGGTCAGTCTGGGGGCAGTGTTTGTATGGCGGTGAGGATCAGTCTCAGAGCGATGTATAGACGGCAGTTTGGGTCAGGGTGGGGGCGGGGTTTGGGCGGCCGTGAGGGTCAGCCTGGGGGCGGTGTTGGGCGGCTGTGAGAATCAGGCTGGCGGCAATGTTGGACGGCAGTGAGGGTCAGGCTGGGGACTGTGTTGGATGGTGGTGAGGGTCAGCCTGGTGGAGGTGTTGGACGGCGGTGAGGGTCAGGCTGTGGGCGGTGTTTGACGCTGGCGACTGTCAGCCTGGGGGTAGCACTGGACTTCAAAAAAGGGTCAGGCTGGGTACGTTGTGTGGACGGTGGTGAGGGTCAGTCTGGGGGCGGTGTCGAACGTCAGTGAAGGTCAAGCTGGGGCAGTGTGTGGACGGCGGGGAGGGTCAGGCTGCAGGCCGAGTGTGGACGGTGGTGTGTGTCAGGCAGGGGGCGTTGTGTGGACAGCAGTGAGGGTCAGTCTGGGGGCGGTGCGTGGACGGTGCTGAGAGTCAGTCTGGCGGTGATGTTGGACGGTGGTGAGGGTCAAGCTGGGGGCAGTGAGGGTCATTCTGGGGGCGGTGTGTGGGGCGCAATGAGGGTCAGGCAGGGGTCGGTGTGTGGACGGCACTGGGGTCAGTCTGGGGACGGTGTGTGGACAGTGGTGAGGGTCAAGCTGAGTGCGGTGTGTGCGCGACATTTAGGGTCAGGCTGGGAATGGTGTTGAAAGGTGGTCAGGGTCAGGCTGGTGGCGGTGTGTGGACAGCGGTGAGAGTCAGACTGGGGGCGGTGTGTAGACAGGAGTGGTGGCCAGGCTGGGGGCGCTGTTGAACGGTGGTGAGGGTCAGGCTGGGGGCGATGTGTGGAAGGCGGTTAGGGTCAGGCTGGGGGACGGTGTGTGGTCGTCGGTGAGGATCAGGCTCGGGGCGGTGCGTGGACGGTGCTGAGAGTCAGGCTGAGGGTGATGTTCGACGGTGGTGTGGGTCAAGTTGGGGGCGTTGAGGGTCATTCTGGTGGCAGTGTGTGGGTCGCGATGAGGGTCAGGCTGGGGGCAGTGTGTGGGCAGTGGTCAGGGTCAGGCTAGGGGCAGTGTGTGGATGGCGGTGAGGTTCAGGCTGGGGTCACTTTGTGGACGGAGGTGAGGGTAAAACACGGGGGTTGTGGGCGAGCGATGAGGGACAGGCTGGGTCCGGTGTGTTGGTGGTTGTGAGGGTCAGGCTGGTGGCAGTGTGTGGACGGTGGTGAGGGTAAGGCTGGAGGCGGTGCTGGTTCACGGTGAGGGTTCAGGCTGGTGACGGTGTGTCGATGGCGATGAGGGTCAGGCTGGGGGCGGTGTTGGGCGGCAATAAGGATCAGGCTGGGGGCTGTGTTGGACGGTCGTGAGGGTCAGGCTCGTGGTGGTATTGGACGGCGGTGAGGTTTAAGCTGGGGGCTGTGTTGGACGGCAGAGACTGTCTGCCTGGGGGTGGCATTGGACTTAATAAAAGGGTCAAGCTGGTGATGGTGTGTGGACGGGGTTGAAGGTCCGGCTGAGTACGGTGTGTGGACTGAGGGGAGGGTCAGTGTGGACGGTGGTGTGTATCAGGCAGGGGGCGTTGTGTGGACGGCAATGAGGGTCAGTCTGGGGGCGGTGCATGGACGGTGCTGAGAGTCAGTCTGGGGGTGATGTTAGACGGTGGTGAGGGTCAGGCTGGAGGCAGTGAGGGTCATTCTGGGGGCGGTGTGTGGGGCGCGATGAGGATCAGGCAGGGGTCGGTGTGTCCGGGGCGGTGTGGGTAAGGCGGAGGGCAGTGTGTCAGGGGCGGTGAGGGCCAGTCTGGTGCGGTGTGTGGACTGTGGTGATGGTCAGTCTGTGGTCCGATAGTGGACGGTTGTATGGGTCAGTCTGGGGACGGTGGGTGCATGGCAGTGAGGGTCAGTCTGTGGGCGGTGAGGGTCAGGCTGGGGGTGATGTTGGATGACAGTGGTGGTCAGGCTGGGGATGGAATGTCGATGGCGGTGATGTCAGGTTGGAGAGGTGCGTGTACAGCGGTCAGTGTCAGGCGAGGGGCGATGTGTGGACGGTAGTGAGGTTCAGGCAGCCGGCGGTGCGTGGGTGCAGTGAGGATCAGGCTGCGGGTGGTGTTGGATGGTGGTAAGGGTCAAGTTGTGGGTGGCGTTGAACGTCGGTGAGCGTCAGGCTGGGTGTGTTGGTGGATGGCGGTGAGGGTCCGGCTGGGTGTGGTGTTGGACGGTGGTGAGGGTTTGGCTGGGGGCGGTGTTGGATGGCGGTGATGGTCAGGCTGGGGGCAGTGTGTGGATGGCAGTGAGGGTCAGTCTCGGAGCGATGTATGGACGGCAGTAAGGGACAGGCAGGGGGCGATGTGTGGACGGTGGTGAGGGTCAGGCTGTGGCCGGTGTGTGGGCAGCAGTGAGGGTCAGGCTGGGGGTGATGTTGCACTGCGGAGATGGTCAGGCTGTTGGCTGTGTGAGGACAGTGATGAGGGTCAGGCTGGGGTCAGTGTGTGGATGGCACTGGGGTCAGGCTGGGGACGGTATGTGGACGGTGGTGAGGGTCAAGCTGGGTGCGGTGTGTGGGCGACATTTAGGGTCAGGCTGGGAATGGTGTTGAGAGGTGGTCAGGGTCAGGCTGGTGGCGGTGTGTGGACAGCGGTGAGAGTCAGACTGGGGGCGGTGTGTAGACGGGAGTGGTGGCCAGGATGGGGGCGCTGTTGAACGGCGGTGAGGGTCAGGCTGGGGGCGATGTGTGGTCGGCGGTGAGGATCAGGCTAGGGCCGGTGCGTGGACGGTGCTGAGAGTCAGGCTGAGGGTGATGTTCGACGGTGGTGTGGGTCAAGTTGGGGGCGTTGAGGGTCATTCTGGTGGCAGTGTGTGGGGCGCGATGAGGTTCAGGCTGGGGGCAGTTTGTGGACGGAGGTGAGGGTCAGACACGGGGGTTGTGGGCGAGCGGCGAGGGTACGTGTGAGGACGTGTTGAACGGTGGTGTGGGTCAAGATGGGGGCGTCGAGGGTCATTCTGGTGGCAGTGTGTGGGTCGCGATGAGGGTCAGGCTGGGGGCAGTGTGTCGGTAGTGGTGAGGGACAGGCAGGGGCCGGTGTGTCCGGCGGGTGTGGGTAAGGCGGAGGGCAGTGTGTCGGGGGCGGTGAGGGCCAGTCTGTTGCGGTGTGTGGACTGTGGTGATGGTCAGTCTGGGGTCCGAGAGTAGACAGTTGTTTGGGTCAGACTGGGTGCGGTGTGTGGACGGCAGTGAGGGACAGGCAGGGGGCGGTGTGTGGACGGTGGTGAGGGTCAGGCTGTGGGCGGGGTGTCGGCAGAGGTGAGGGTCAGGCTGGGGGCGATGTTGGACGATGGAGAGGGTCAGGCTATTGGCGGTGTGTGGACAGTGGTGAGAGTCAGGGCTTGCGTCAGCGCGCAGATGGCTGTGAGCATCAGGTTGGGAATGGTGTATGGGCATCATTGAAGGTCAGGCTTAGGTACGGTGTGTGGACAGCGGTGAGGGTCAGTCTGGGGGCGGTTTTGAACGTCAGTGAGGGTCAGGCTGGGGCAGTGTGTGAACGGCAGTGAGGGTCAGGCTGGGGGCCAAGTGTGTACAGTGCTGTGGTTCTGGCAGGGGGCGTTGTGTAGACCGTAGTGAGGGTCAAGCTGGGGTTGGTGCGTGGACGGTGGTGAGGGTCAGGCTGGGGGTGATGTTGGACGGCAGTGAGGGTCTGACTTGGTGCCGTGAGTGTCATTCTGGGCGCGGCGGTCAGGGTAAGGCTGGCAGCAGTGTCTGGGTGGCGGTGAGCCAGGCTAGGGGCGGTTTTCGATGATCCGGCTGGCGGCGGTGTTGGACGGCCCTGAGGGACAGGCTGTGGGCGGTGTGTGCACGGCGGTGATGGTCAGATTGGGGGCAGTCAGTGGACAGATGTGAGGGTCAGGCTGGGGGCGGTGTGTGGATGGCAGTGAATGTCAGGCTGGGGGCGGAGTGTGGATGGGCAGTGAGGGGCAGGCTGGGTGCGGTATGTAGACGTCGGTGAGGGTCAGGCTGGGGGCGGTATGTTGACGTCGGTGAGGGTCAGGCTGGAGGCGGTGTGTGGACAGCGATGAGGGTCCGACTGGGAATGGTTTGTGGACAGCGGTGAGTGTCAGGCTGGAGGTGGTGTTAAACGGGGGTGAGGGTCAGGCTGGAGGCGGTGTGTGGATAGTGGTGAGGGTCAGGCTGGGGTCAGTGTTGGACGACAGTGAGGGTCAGAGGAGGGGGTGGTGTTGGACAGCGGTGTGGGTCAGGCTGGGGGTGGTATGTATACGGCGGTGATGGTCAGGCTGGGGGCAGTGTGTAAACCTGGGTGAGGGTCAGGCTGGGGCCAGCGTGTGGCCAGTGGTGGGGGTCAGTCTGGGGGTGGTGTAGAATGGTGGTGACGGTCAGGATGGGGGCGCGGTGTGTGTGCGGCGGTGAGGGACAGGCTGGGTGCAGTGTTGGATGGTGGTGAGCGTCCAGCTGGGGGTGGTGTTGGACGGTGGTGTGGGACATTCTGGGGGCGTTGTGTGGACGGCAGTGAGGGTCAGGCTGGGGATTGTGTGTGGACGCCGGTGAGAGTCAGGAAGGGGCAGTGTGTGGATGGCCCTGAGGGTCATGCTGGGGGCGGTGTGTGTACGATGGTGAGTGTCAGACTGGGGGCGGTGTGTTGACGTTGGTGAGAGTCAGGCTGGGGACAGTGTGTGTGGATGGCTCTGAGGGTCAGGCTGGCGGCTATTAGTGGTAGGCGGTGAGGGTCAGGGTGGGGGCTATTAGTAGATGGCGGTGAGGGTCCGGTTGGGGGTGGTGTTGGACAGTGGTGAGGGATATTCTAGGGGAGATGTGTGGACGGCAGTAAGGATCAGGCAGGGGATGGTGTGTTGACAGCATTGAGGGTGAGGCTGGTGGCGGTGTGTGGACGGCGGTGAGGGTCAGGCTGGGGGTGGTGTGTGGATGGCAGTATGGGTCAGGCTGGGGGCAGTCTGTGGAATGTGGTGAGGGTCAGGCTGGGGGCGGTGTTGGACGGCAGTGTGGGTCTGGCTGGGCTCTGTGAGCATATAGCAGTGAGGGTCAGGCTGGGGACAGTGTGTGGATGGACCAGAGGGTCAGGCTGGGGCGGTGTGTGGGCAGTGTTGGAAGGCAGTGAGCATAACGCTGGTGTCCGTGTTGGACGGTGGTGAGGATTAGGCTGGGGACAGTGTATGGTCGGTGGTGCAGGTCAGGCTGGGGTGATGTTGGATGGTGGTGAGGGTCAGGCTGGGGGCGTTGTGTAGACGGCAATGAGGGAGAGGCTGGGGGCGGTGTGTGGGCAGCTGTGAGGGTCAGGCTGGGGGCGGTGTCTGGATGGTGGTCAGGGTGAGGCTGGGGGCGGTGTTGGATGGCGGTGAGGGACATGCTGGGGGCGTTGTGTGGATGGCAATGAGCGTCAGGATGGGGGCGGTGTGTGGTCGTCAGTGAGAGTCAGCCTGGGGGCGGTGTGTGGTCAGCAGTGTGTGTCAGGCTTGGGGACGTTGTGTGGACAGTGGTGAGGGTCATGCTGGGGGCTGTGTTGAACGGCAGAGATGGTTAGGCAGGGGGCGGTGTGTGGACTGCAGTGAGGATCAGGCTGGGAGCAGCGAGTGGAAGTCGGTGAGGGTTAGGCTGGGGGCAGTGTGTGGACGGTGGTGAGGGTCAGGCTGTGGACGGTGCATGGTCGGCTGCGAGGGTCAGGCTGGGGGTCATATTGGACGGTGGTGAGGGTCAGGCTGAGGGCGGTGATACATGGCGTCAGGGACATGCAGGGGGCATTTTGTCGACGGCAGTGATGGTCAGGCTGGGGGTGTGGACGGCTGTGGGTGGTGTTGGATGGCGGTGAGGGCCCGGCTGGGGGCTGTGTTGGACGGGGGTGAGGATCAGGCTGTGGGCGGTATGTGGACAGCGATGAGTGTCAGGCTGGGGGCGGTGTGTTGACGGCAGTGTAGGGTCAGGCTGGGAGCAGTGTGTGGACAGTGGTGAGGGTCAGGCTTGGTGCGGTGTGTGTATGGCGGTGAGGGTCAGGCTTGGAGCCCATGTGTGGGTGGTGGTGAGGGTCAAGCTTGGGACTGGATGTTGATGGTGGTGAGAGTCAGGCTGGAATTGTTGTTGAACGGTGGTAATGGTCAGGCTGCAGTCGGTGTTGAATGGCGGTGAGGGTCAGGCTGGAGGCGGTGTTTGGACAGCAGTGAGCGTAAGATTGGGGGCGGTGTGTGGACGGCGGTGAGCTTCAGGCTGTGGGCGGTGTGTGGACGGCAGAGAGGGTCAGGCTGGGGGTGATGTGTGGACGGCGGTAAGGGTCAGATTGGGGTCAGTGTTGGAAGGCAGTGAGCGTCACGCTGGGGGCTGTGTTGGACCGGAGTGATGGTCAGGCTGGGGATGATGTATGGTCGGCAGTGAGGGTCAAACAGCGGGGTAGCGTTGGACGGTGGTGAGGGTCAGGCTGGTGGCGGTGTTGGATGGTAGTGAGGGACATGCTGGGGGCGTTGTGTGGAGGGTAGTGATGGTCAGGCTGGAGGCGGTGTAGAACGGTGGTGATGGTCAAGCTGGGGGCGGTTTGTGCGTGGCGGTGAGGGTCAGGCTGGGTGCGTTGTTGGATGGCGGCGAGGGTCCGGCTGGGGGCGATGTTGGACTGTGGTGAGGGTCAGGCTGGGTGCGGTGTGCGGACGGTGGTGATGGTCAGGCTGGGGACGATGTGTAAATGTCAGTGAGAGTCAGGCTGGGTGCCGTGTGTGGACGGTGTTGAGGGTCAGGCTGGGGTTTGTGTAGAATGGCTGTGACGGTCAGGCTGGGTTCAGTGTGTGGATGGCAGTGAGGGTCAGGCTGAGGGCAGTGTGTGAACTGCCATGAGCTGGAGCCTGTGTGCGGTGTGTGAACGTCGGTGATTGTCTGGTTGGGGGTGATGTGTGGACTTCAGTGAGGGTCACCCTGGGATCGTTGTGTGGACTTTGGCAAGGGTCAGGCTGGGGGCAGTGTGCCGACGGCAGTGAGGGTCAGGCTGTGGACTGTGTTTGGACGTCGGTGAGGGTCAGGCTGGGTACATTTTGTGGACGGAAGTGAGGGTCAGGCTGGGGCCGGTGTGTGGACGACAGTGAGGGTCAGTCTGGGGACAGTGTTGGAAGGCAGTGAGCGTCACACTGGAGGCCGTGTAGGACGGTGGTGAGGGTCAGACTGGGGATAGTGTATGGTCGGCGGTGCGGGTCAGGCTGGGGGTGGTGTTGGATGGTGGTGAGGGTCATCTGGGGGTGGTGTTGGATGGTGGTGAGGGTCATCTGGGGGTGGTGTTGGATGGCGGAGAGGGACATCTGGGGGTGGTGTTGGATGGTGGTGAGGGTCATCTGGGGGTGGTGTTGGATGGTGGTGAGGGACATCTGGGGGTGGTGTTGGATGTTGGTGAGGGACATCTGGGGGTGGTGTTGGATGGCGGAGAGGGACATGCTGGGGGCGGTGTGTGGTCGGAGTGAGGATCAGGCTGGGGGCGGTGTGTGGACGGCAGTGACGGTCAGGCTGGAGGTGGTACTGGACAGCGGTGAGGGTCATGCTGGGGGCGGTGTGTGGTCGGCAGTGAGGGTCAGGCTGGGGGCGGTGTGGGGACAGCAGTGACGGTCAGGCTTGAGGTAGTGTTGGACAGCGGGGAGGGTCAGGCTGGGGGCGGTGTGTGGTCGGCAGTGAGGGTCAGGCTGGGGGCGGTGTGTGGACGGCAGTGACGGTCAGGCTGGAGGTGGTGTTGGACAGCGGTGAGGGTCAGGCTGGGGGCGGTGTGTGGTCGGCAGTGAGGGTCAGGCTAGAGGCGGAGTGTGAACGGCGGTGACTTTCAGACTGGGGATGTTGTGTGGACTTTGGTGAGGGTCGGGCTGGGGGCAGTGTTTGGACCGCAGTGAGCGTCAGGCTGGGGGCTGTGAGTGGAAGGCAATGAGGATCAGGCTGGGGCCGGTGTGTGGGCGGCATTGAGGATCAGGCTTGGGACTGTGTGTGGACGGCGGTGAAGGTCAGTCTGGAGGTGGTGTTGAAAGGCAGTGAGGGTCAGGCTGGAGGCGGTGTTACACGGCAGTGAGGGTCAGGCTGGGGGCGGTGTGTGGACGGCAGTAGGGTCAGGCTGGGGGCAGTGTTGGATGGTGGTGTGGGTTGGGCTTAGGGCGGCGTTGGTCGGTGGTGAGGGTCAGGCTGGGGGCGGTGTGTGGACGGCTATTAGTGTCAAGCTTGGGGCGGTGTGTGAACGGCAGTGAGGGTCAGGCTGGGGGTGGAGTGTGAACGGTGGTGAGAGTCAGACTGGGGACGTTGCGTGGACTTTGGTGAGGTCGGGCTGGGGGCAGTGTGTGGACCGCAGTGAGCGTCAGGCTGAGGGCTGTGAGTGGAAGGCAATGAGGATCAGGCTGGGCCGATGTGTGGGCGGCATTGAGGATCAGGCTTGGGACTGTGTGTGGACGGCGGTGAACGTCAGGCTGGAGGTGGTGTTGAACGGCAGTTAGGGTCAGGCTGGAGGCGGTGTTGCACGGCAGTGAGGGTCAGGCTGGGGGCGGTGTGTGGACGGAAGTGAGGGTCAGGCTAGGGGCAGTGTTGGATAGTGGTGTTGGTCGGGCTTAGGGCGGCGTTGGTCGGTGGTGAGGGTCAGGCTGGGGGCGGTGTGTGGACGGCAGTGAATGTCAAGCTTGGGGCGGTGTGTGAACGGCAGTGAGGGTCAGGCTGGAGGCAGTGTTAGATAGCGGTGAGGGTCAGGATGGGAGCGTTGTGTGGATGGCAGTGAGGTTCATGCTGGGGCTGGTGTGTGGACAGTTGTGAGTGTCAGATTGGGGGCGGTGTGTGGACTGTTGTGAGGGTCAGTCTGGGGCGGTGTGTGGACGGCGGTGAGGGTCAGGCTCGGGGCAGTGTAGATCGGCGGTGAGGGTAAGGCTGGCGGCGGTGTGTGGGTGGCGGTGAGGGTCAGGCTGGGGGCGGTGTTGGATAGTGGTGAGGGTCCGTCTAGGGGCAGTGTTGGACGTCTCTGAGGGACAGGCTGTGGGCAGTGTGTGGTCGGCGGTGAGGTTCAGGCTGGGGCGGTGTGTGGACAATGGTGAGGGTCAGGCTGTGAGTGGAGTAGAACGGTGGTGAGGGTCAGGCTCGGGCGGTGTGTGGACAATGGTGAGGGTCAGGCTGGGAGTGGTGCAGAAGGGTGGTGAGGGTAAGGCTGGGGGCGGAGTGTGGATTGCAGTGAGGGTCAGGTTGGGGGTGGAGTGTGAATGGCAGTGAGTGTCAGGCTGGGGGCGGTGTGTGGACAGTGGTGCTGGTCAGGCAGGGGGTGGGGTAGAATGGCGGTGAGTGTCAGGCTGGGGCGGTGTGTGGACTGCGGTGAGGGTCAGGCTGGGGCGGAATGTGAACAGAGGTAACGGTCATACTGCAGACGGTGTGTGGACTTTGGTGAGTGTCAGGCTGTGGGCAGTGTGTGGACGGCAGTGAGGGTCAGGCTGGAGGCTGTGAGTGGAAGGCGGTGAGGGTCGGGGGCGATGTTGGATGGCAGTGAGGGGCAGTTTTGTGACTGTGTGTGGATGGCAGTGAGAGTCAGGCAGGAGGCGGTGTGTGGACGGCCGTGAAGGATAGGCTGGGGGCGGTGTGTGGACGGCGGTGTGGGTCAGGTTGGGTGCAGTGTTTGAACGGCAGTGGGGGTCAGGCTGGAGACAGTTTTGAACGGCATCGTGGTCAGGCTGGAGGCGGTGTTGAACGGCGGTGAGAGTCAGGCTGGAGACGGTGTTGGATGGTGGTGAGGTTCAGGTTGGGGGCATTGTGTGGACGACAGTGAGTGTCATGCTGGGGCCGGAGTGTGCGCAGTTGTGAGGGTCAGGCTGGGGGCAAGTGTGTGGACGGTGATGAGGGTCAGACTGGGGTAGTGCGGAATACCGGTGAGGGCCAGGCTGGAGGGCAGTGTGTGGGCGGCGGTGAGGGTCCGGATAGGGGCAGTGTTGGATGGTGGTGAGGTTCTGGCTGGGGGCGGTATTGGACGGTGGTGAGGGACCGGCTGGTGGCGGTATTGGATGGCGGTGAGGGTCAGGCAGCGGGCTGCATGTGGACAGTGGTGAGGATCAAGCTGGCGGCGGTGTGTGAATGGCATTGATGGTCAGGCTGGGGGCGGAGTGTGGGCGGCAGTGAGGCTCCGGCTGGGGGCGGTGTTGGACGTCCCTGATGGTCAGGCTCGGGGCAGTGTGTGGACGGCGGTGAGGGTCAGGCAGCGGACTGCGTATGGACAGTGGTGAGGATCAGCCTGGGGGTGGTGTGTGTACATCGATGAGGGTCAGGCTGGGGCAGTGTATAACGGGAGTGAGGGTCAGGCTGGGAGCGGTGTTGGACGGTGGTTAGAGTCCGGCTGTGGGCGGTATTGGACGGCAGTGAGGGTCAGCAAGGGTCGGTGTGTGAACGGTGGTGAGTGTCAGATTGGAGGCGGCGTGTGGACAGTTGTGAGGGTCAGGCTTGGGGCGGTGTGTGAACGGCGGTGAGTGTCAGATTGGGGGCAGTGAGTGGAAAGTTGTGAGGGTCAGGCTGGGGCGGTGTAGAACGGTGGTGAGGGTCAGGCTGGGGGGAGTGTGTGGATGTTGGTGAGGATCAGACTGGGGCTGGTGTAGAATGGCAGTGAGGGTCAGGCTGGGGACGGTTTGTGGACTGCTGTGAGGGTCAGGCTGGGGGCAGAGTGTGAACGGCGGTGAGTGTCAGGCTGGGGGCGGTGTGTAGATGGCGGTGAGTGTCAGGCTGGGGACGGTGTGTGGATGGAGGTGAGGGTCAGGCTGTGGGCGGTATGTTGATGTCGGTGAGGGTCAGGATGGAGGCGGTGTGTGGACGGCGGTGAGGTTCAGACTGGGGATGATTTGTGAGCGGCAGTGAGGGCCAAGCTGGTGGTGGTGTTGAACGGCGGTGAGGGTCAGGCTGGAGGCGGTGTGTGGACAGTGGTGAGGGTCAGGCTGGGGGCAGTGTTGGAAGGCAGTGAGGGTCAGGCTGGGGGATGGTGTAGGGCAGCAGTGAGCGTCAGGCTGCGGGTGGTGTGGGTCAGACTGGGGGCAGTGCTGGATGGCGGTGAGGGTCAGGCTGGGGCGATGTGTGGACGGCTGTGAGGGTCAGGCTGGGGGTGTGAGTGGACAGCTTTGAGCGTCAGGCTGGGGCCGCTGTGTGGACAGCAGTGAGGGTCAGGCTGGGAGCGGTGTTGAACGGCGGTGAGGGTTAGGCTGGGGTGGTGTGTGGTCGGCTGTGGGGGTCAGGCTGGGAGTGGTGTGTGGACAGCTGTGGGGGTCAGGCTGGGGGTGGTGTGTGGGCGGGCGTTCGTGCTGTGTGCTGCTGCATTCTCCTGAATGGGGAGCAAAATTTAAAAGCTCTGAGACTCAGAGGAAAGGCATTTAGTCGATTAACCGAATAATTGATTATCCGTGCTGTACAGCTTTATTACTCTGTGACCTTCTAGTCAATTTTGAATTCAAATCGCTCCATCTGCTTGTATTCTATGGTGTTGAACTTGCTAACTCGTCTGTTATGTGGAACCTTGCTGAACGTCTTTCTGAAGTCCAAGTTACTGATTTCCATGCGCAACGCCATGCGGATTATCCCTAATCATCCTTGCACTTCCAATTACATATAAATCCTGTCCCTTATAATCCCTTCCTACAGCTTGCCTTCTACTGACTTCAGGCTCACCGGTCTATAGTTCACTGGCTTTTCCTTACCACCTTTCTCAAATAATGGCACCAGTCTTCTAGCAACTAGTCCAGAACTAGAGGGCATAGGTTTACGGTGACAGGGAAAAGATATAAACGAGAATGAAGGGGCAACATTTTCACGCAGAGGGTGGCACGTGCATGGAATGAGATGCCAGAGGATGTGGTGGAGGATGGCACAATTGCAACATTTAAGAAACATTTGATATGGAAATGAATAGGAAGGATTTGGAGGGATATGGGTCGGGTGCTGGCAGGTGGGACTAGATTGGGTTGGGATATCTGGTCGGCATGGATGGGTTGAAGCGAAGGGTCCGTTTCCATGCTATACATCTCAATACTCTGACTCTAAATGGCCAATTCCACACTGTAGGGATTCAACGAGAAAGTCATTTGGACAGGTATCTAATAGGAAATATTTGGATACATGTGGATCAAATGGAGGCAGGTGAGATTAACTCAGTTTGGAGTTATGGTTGACATGGATTGGTTGGACCACAGGGTCTGTTTCTGTGCTATATGACATTACGACTCTAATTCTTGCTATCTCTACATTCCTCCCTTTTCACAACTCTCCCTATCACTGTCACCTAATCCAGCCTCATAACTCTTCCTTATTTCTAATAATTCCTCTCTAGCCTCAGAACCCTCCCTAACTCTAATCCCCTCCAGTCTCTCAAAGCTCTGCCTTTCTTTGATTCCAGCCTTCATGATACCCCGTTTTTATTTCTCACTTGATGACGGCCCTTTCAGATTCCCGCACCGAGCTCCAGAATTTCCTCCTAAACCTCTCCAGCTCACTTTCCTCCCAAACACATTGACTAATCATGTGTCATCTATTCTACTATCACATTTTCTGACCTGGTTTCAAATGTGGCCTGTCATATTTCTATATTAAGTGTCTAGAGGTTTACAGCAGAGAAAAAAGGCTCTGTGGGCCATTGAGACTATTTCAGTCAAGAAAACTATCACCGAACTATCCTAATCCATTTTCCAATACACAGACATTCGCATCATCTGTCTTGGTCTCACAAGCATGCACCTCAATATGTCTTAAATGCTGTTGGGAATTCTGTGTCTCCCACCCTCACAGACAGTGAGGTTTAGTGCAACTGTTGCTCTATGATGACATCACCCACAGGAACACAAAGCAGCTGGGTGTGTGCAAACCAGAGATCGCCCACATATTGGGAAATAGGGCAGGGTCCCTGAGAGGGGGCACAGGAGAATTTTCAGGATGGTTCAAGGAATGGGAGATTTTAGTAGCGTCTTTTGGATTTTTTTACACTACTCATTGTTATGATATTGGTGTTGCAGATACATCGAGAATATCGATCTACAACAGACGGACTCTCCTTCTCTCCCTCTCCCCTTGCCTGGGCTTGCTAACCTTCAGGTTAAACCACCACCAGACATCTCTCACTAATAAGAGAGCAGCCCTATGGTCTGGTAGGACAATGCTGACTTTACCTTTTACACAGCGATGCCGCTGTGCCTCGGGGGTGGAGAGAGAGTGCTGAAGGTGGGACACCACTCAGGCACAGTGCTTTGTCCTGGAGGATATTCACTTTCTTTAATATTGCTGGGGTCCAAACTGATGCAGGCAAGTGGAGAATGTTCCAACACAATCCTGATGTGTACCTTACAGACAACAAACAGACATTGGAAAATCAGGAGTTTGGGGAAACTGAGATTGTTCTCCTTGTAGCAAAGGAAATAGCGGGTGGGCTGTGACAAAGGGGTTTAGAAAAGTTACATGTTATAATAAAAAACCTTACACCCATCAGCTCATTATACAAGGATTATAGGACACATTGAATGTTTGGGGAGATCTATTGAGAGAATGGGATGATTCAAAGGAGAACTTTTTTGCAGCAAATGGGATTGAGCTGGAACACAATAATCACACAAAATGTGAATATCCAGGTCCTGATGAATTGAGTAATGCTGTCAGAGTTTGGTTTTACAATTGCTGAGATTCCCATCTGAATATCTGCCTGTAATACAAGTTTATAAAACCCATCACTGTCAGTTCAGATTAGAAAATCGCACCATTCCCTCCCCCTGGCCCAGGATGGCTGTACACATTACCCCTTGTGGAGGCCAGCAGTCAATTCAGGGGGAAACCTATGTGGGTTTCTATGAGTTTCATCTTGGGACTTCATGTGACTGAACAGGGCAGATCTTTGACACATGGGACAGAATGATCCAAGAGTCAGTGAGATGTGGAGAGCAGTATTTGCTTCCTTTTCTTTCCTTCCGTGCTGCCGCTGTGCCTTATCAATAAGACATGGAGGGGGTGAAAGGCTCATGCAGCTTGATGGGCAAGTTGTCTCCACTCTGACCAATGGGCAGCCAGCTCCTCCCAGTCATACCATAGAGTAACGCTAAAAGCATAGCAACTGTGCATACTTCCCACCACCCAGGACTCCCAGTAAACGTTAAGAATAATTGAGGGGACGGGTAGTGGAATCTTCAGGAAAGGCATAACTGTAATGTTCTAAGAGGATTGTGAAGAGAGAGAGGGGGCAACAAGTTGCCAGATGGAGTATAATTTGGGAAAATGGGAAGTTGGTCATTTTGGAGGAGATAATAAAAGAAGAGTGCAATTTAAATGGTGGAAACTGAAGAAAGCTGCACCATAAAGGGTCCAGGAGGTAATTGTGCAGGAAACACAGAAAGCCAGCAGAATCTGGGTCAGTCGCGGAATCAAGGGTTCTGCTTCAGATTCGTCAAGTTTAAGGCAACATCGACACGGGTCAGGGGTTTTAGTAGTAACGGAGCTGGGGTGACGGGGAGACAAGAAACGTTTTAGAGATTGGAATTCCTGGTGTTTATGATTGTGTAGATGTCTGATCAGAAGGTCACCTTGGGGTCCGAATATGACACCAATATTGTAAAGAGTGAGGTTCTACCTCACATAGTTCCCCGTGCGAGGGAGGGGCTCAGCAGTAATGGAAAGGTGTGTGTAATAGAGACTGAAGGCAATGGGTTTAACCATTACAATGTGTCATTGGAGGAAATTAAAACTAATTGAGTAGTGGGAGCGTGGTTAGCAGTTTGATAACTGAGTAACAGTGGAGTAATGGGGAGGGATGACGGGGAGGGATAGCTGGGCATTGCCAGTGTACATGTGAAACCTAACACAGTGCTTTTGGACAATGTCACCTCCTGGCAGGATGTAGGTGAGTTACAGGAGGGACCAAGGATAGATCCTTGGATTCCCTACAGTGTGGAAACAGGCCCTTCCGCCCAACAAGTCAACACCAACCCTCCGAAGAAGAACCCAGCCAGACCCATTCTCCTACTTTTACCCCTAATTAATGCACCTAACACTACGAGCAATTTAGCATGGCCATTTCACCTGACCTGCACATCTTTGGACTGTGGGAAGAAACCGGAGCACCCGGAGGAAACCCACGCAGACACTGGGAGAATGTGCAAACTCCACACAGACAGTCGCTCGAGTCTGCAATCGAATCTGGGTCCCTGGTGCTTTGAGGCAGCAGTGCTCACCACTGAGCCACCGTGCTGGCCAACCCTTGAGGGGCACAACATACAAGGAATTCAGAAAGGAAATCAGAGAGTGTGTCACAGCTACAGAAGTTACCATTGTCGAGGAGGGTCTGCCTACTGAGTCAGTATGGGTGGAAATTAGGAACAGTAAGGGAGCAGCCACCTCGTTAGGGGTTTACTACAGGCCCCGCAGTAGCAGCGGGGAGAAAGCATAGGTCGGCAGATTTTGGAAAAGTGTGAATGGAGTAGGGTAGTTGTAATGGGTGACTTTAACTTTCCCAATATTGATTGGAACCTCCTTCGAACAGATGGTTTGGAAGGAGCTGTTTTTGTAAGGTGTGTTCATGAGGGTTTCCTACCTCAGTACGTTGACAGGTCAATGAGGGGAGAGGCCATTTTGGATTTGGTCCTTGGCAATGAGCCGGGGCAGGTGTCAGATCTTGCGGTGGAAGAGCATTTTGGTGACAGTGACCACAACTGCCTCACATTCTACATAGCCATGGAGAAGGAGAGAAGCAGGCACTATGTGAGGATATTTAATTGGGGAAAAGGAAACTATGATACTATCAAACGTGAGTTGGGAAGCATGTACTGGGAGCTCTTGTTCCATGGAAAGGGCACTATAGACATGTGGAGACTGTTTAAGGAACAATTGTTGCTAGTGATGCATAAATGTGTACCTCTGAGACAGACAAGAAGGGGTAAGATAAATGAACCTTGGATGATGAGAGCGGAGAAGCTTCTCGTCAATGGAAAGAAGGCAGCTTATGTAAGGTGGAGGAAGCAAGGGTCTTGATCAGCTCTAGAGGATTACAGGCAGTGGAGGAAGGAGCTCAAAAATGGTCTGAGGAGATCCAGGAGGGGGCACGAAAAAGGCTTGGCAGGAAGGATTAGGGAGAATCCAAAGGCATTTTACACGTATGTGAGGAATAAAAGAATGATCAAAGAAAGAGTAGTACCGACCAGGGATAGCATAGGGAACTTGTGTATAGAGTCTGAGGAGGTAGGGGAATCCCTAAATGAGTTTTTTGCTTGTTTTTATTAAAGAAAAGGACCTTGTAGCGAATGAAACCATTGAGGAGCAGGTAAGCATGCTGGAACGGATAGAGATTGAGGAAGCTGATGTGCTGAAAAGTTTTGCAAACATTAGATTGACAAGTCGCCAGGGCCAGACTAGATTTGTCCTCGGCTGCTTTGGGAAGCGAGAACTGTGATTGCTTCGCCGCTTGCGAAGATCTTTGCATCCTCGCTCTCCACCGGAGTCGTACCTGAGGACTGAAGGGAGGCAAATGTAATTCCACTCTTCAAGAGAGGAAATAATGAAATCCCCAGCGATTACAGACCAGTCAGTCTCACATCTGTCGTCTGCAAGGTGTAAGAAAGATTCTGAGGGATAGGATTTATGATCATCTGGAAGAGCATGGGTTGTTTACATGCAGTAGCACGGCTTTGTGAGGGGCTGGTCATGCCTCACAAATCTTATTGAGTTATTTGAGGATGTTACTATGCAAGTTGATGAGTGTCGAACGGTGGATGCTGTGCATCTGGACTTCAGTAAGTCATTTGATAAGGTTCCCCATGGTAGGCTCGTTCAGAAGGTCAGGAGGAATGGGGTGCAGGGAAATTTAGCTGTCTGGATACTGAATTGGCTGGTCGACAAAAGACAGCGAATGTTAGTCAAAGGAAAGTATTCTGCCTGGAAGTCAGTGGTGAGTGTTGTTCGACTGGGCTCTGTCCTTGGGCCTCTTTGTTATTTTTATTAATGAATTGGATGAGCAGATTGAAGGATGGGTTAGCAAGTTTGCAGATGACACGAAGGATGGAGGTGTCGTTGACAGTTTTGAGGACTGTTGTAGGCTGCAGCGTGACATTGACAGAATGCAGAGATGGGCTGAGAGGTGGCAGATGGAGTTCAACCTGGATAAATGTGAAGCAAATAGATCCCTTTAAATGACCACCCAAGTGGACAGGGTTGTTTAGAAAGCATATGGTGTTTTGGCTTTCATTAACAGGGGGATTGAGTTTAAGAGTCGTGAGATCTTGTTGCAGCTCTATAAAACTTTGATTAGACCGCACTTGGAATACTGCGTCCAGTTCTGGTCGCCCTATTATAGGGAAGATGTGGATGCTTTGGACAGGGTTCAGAGGAGGTTTACCAGGATGCTGCCTGTAATGGAAGGCTTATCTAATGAAGAGAAATTGACTGAGCTCGGAATTTTTTCATTGGAAAAATGAAGGAAGAGAGGGGACCTAATTGAGGTATACAAGATAATGAGAGGCATAGATTCAGTTGATAGCCAGAGAGTTTTTCCCAGGGCAGAAATTGTAAACGGAGGGGTCATAGTTTTAATCTGTTTGGCGGAAAGTATTAAAGGGATGTCAGAGGCGGGTTCTTTCCACAGAGAGTTGTGAGAGCATGGAAAGTGTTGTCAGCAGCAGTTATGGAAGCGAGGTCATTGGGGATATTTAAGAGACTGCTGAACATGCATATGGTCACAGACATTTGAGGGTTCGTACATTAGGTTTACCTTACATGAGGATCAACATCGTGGGCTGAAAGGCCTGTTCTGTGCTGTACTGTTGTATGTTCGATGTTGTATGTTGTATGAAATGTATCTGTAGCTTTCGACCATCTGCACCCTGTACTAACAGATAGTGCTCCCTCAAGACCTTAGAAACCATCCCCTCAGTATGGTTATCCCCAAAGCACCTCGAAAGAACATTCACGCCCTCAGCACCTCAGAAAGCAAACCTATTGCTCCATTGGACCGAGTTCATCCCCAAACCTATTCTCACTGTGATGACCCACAGCCACGCCCAAAATATGAGCCCAAGGCCCAGAAAATTATTTGAGTCACTGGATTGATCATAGAATCCCTACGATGTGGAAGCAGGTCATTCGGCCTATCAGGTTCACACTGACCCTCGGCAGAACATCCCATCCCCCCACTCTATTCCTGGATCCCTTCATTTCCTCTGGCTAATCCACCTAGCCTGCACATCTTTGGACAGTGGGAGGGAACTGGCACTCCCTGAGGCTGACACGTGGAGAATATGCCAACTTCACACAGACACCCGGGTGGGATGAGGCAACACTGAGCCCCCGTGACAATCCCACCATCTCCTCCCCGTTGATGACCGTTTGATGTTCATTCTCGGGGAGTATCTAACATGTCCATTCTTTATTTAAGAAAGATTAGGAACAAGGGCAATGTGTCCACAAGCTCAAGATGCTCGATTCCGCTCTAAAATGTCTATATCAATTCCAAAAAAGACTTTATTAATAAAAACATCGTTATGTACAAACGTAGTTACTGAAGTTAAATTGATAAGTATCTTTGTAAAGTGCATGTAAATCTTTATCTGTTCTCCCATTACCTCGCCCTACGAATACAATACCTAACACAGCCGTAAACCTGTTTGTCAACTTTCAGCAGAAGCAGCCTCAGGGCATTGAACACAGACTGAATTACTCAGTGGCACTTGAATCAGGTCAGATCAAATTCTCAAGCAAACTGATGGCTGGGGAAATTCAGCAGATCAGGCAGCAACGGTGAAGAGAGAGAGGAACAGTTTGCATTTCAAGTGACTCTTCCTCAAAACGGTCTGCTCTGAAGGAATTTTCCCGCAGAAATCGCTGGATTTAAAGGTGAAGTCTGTCTGTCTCTTTCTCCCTCTCCCTTCAGAGATACTGCCGGACTTCTTCAGCAATCTCTGTATTGATGTGTCAGGTCTCCAGCGCATCCGTACAAGTCGATTTTAGTGTTGAATTCTCAAGCTTGCTCTATAAAAGGGATTGAATTCCTCCGCCATAAAGGGGGCGGGGGGGGGGGTCTCAGTTACCAAAGCTAACTGGTTCGTGATGCCAACATTGTTGGTTCAATCTCTATCATGTCTCAAATGACCGTGAAGGCCCCAGCTTCTCAACCTCGCCCCTCACCAGAGGTGTGTGACACACCAGTCCTCTCTCTCTCTGACAAGACAGCAGCTCTCGGGTCCTCCTGGTCTATATTAACTTTCCAACTTTAAAAGGACACTACAGTAACAGAGCTCTACATGGTTCAGGTCAAAATCCTGGAGCTCCCTCCCTAACATCACTATGGGACACCCAAGGACTGCAGCAGGAGAGTGCAGTTCACCCGTTCCTTCCAGGCAACTATTAGAGAGTGTGGCAATCACATGCAAGCCACATTTGAAAATAACTTTAATTACAGGGTTAAACTGGATGGTCACAAAGACTGTTTATTTACCTTTGTTGAAATCAGCATAATGAAGAAGCAAAGGGTGATTTGAAAATGACAATGATAGTCTTTCGTAGGTTGGTGTTTATTAGAGATTGTATCGACAGTATGAATGTTTGACCACTTATTCAAGGGCATGCAGGTAGCTGCCAGAGGAAGAGATGGGGGCTGGTACAATTGCGACATTTAAAAGGCATCAGGATGAATATGCGAATAAGAAGGGTTTAGAGGGATATCAGCCAAGTGCTAGCAAATGGAATGAAATGAGATGAGAATATCTGGGTTGGTATGGATGAGTTGGACAGGAGGGTCTGTTTCCAAGCTGTGCATCTCTGTGACTCTGTGCCTCTGAATAGTCTATTGTAGAGAGTTTCAGACAGGGCTTGGTTTGTCTGTCTCTCTCATGCTTCCTCAGAGTCTGCAAACCCTGTGTCTCAAATTTCCCACAAGATTCTAAGAAATAGAAAAAAGAGGGTCAGAACTGAGGGAGTGCTGCACTGTCAGAGGGTCAGTACTGAGGGAGTGCTGCACTGTGAGAGTGTCAGTACTGAGGGAGTGCTGCACTGTCAGAGGGTCAGTACTGAGAGAGTGCTGCACTGTGGGTGGGTCAACACTGAGGGTGTGCTGCACTGTCAGATAGTCAGTACTGAGGGAGTGCTGCACTGTCAGAAGGTCAGTACTGAGGGAGCGTTGCACTGTCAGAGGGTTAGTACTGAGGGAGAGCTACAATCTAAGAATGTCAGAACTAAAGGAGTGATGCACTGTCAAAGAGCTGCACTGTCAGAGGGTCAGTACTGATGGTGTAACGCATTGTTGGAAGGTCAGTCCTGAGGTTGCAGCAAACTGTCACACGGTCGTATTGGGGGCAGTGCCACACTGTCAGATGGTCAGTACTGAGGGAGTACCGCACTGTATGAGCGTCAGTACTGAGGGAGTGCCGCACTGTCAGAGAGTCAGTACTGTGGGATTGCCGCGCTGTCAGATAGTCAGTACTGAGGGAGGGCTGCATTGTCAGCGGGTCAGTACTGAGAGATTGCTGCACTGTCAGATGACCAGTACCGAGAGAGTGCTGCACTGTCAGAGAGTCAGTGCCGAGAGAGTGCTGCGTTGTCAGAGGATCAGTATGGAGGGAATGCATCAGTATCAGAGGATCAGTATGGAGGGAGTCCTGCATTGTCAGAGAGTCAATATTGAGGGAGTGCAGCATTTTCAGAGGGTCTGAATGGAGGGAGTCCTGCATTGTCAAAGGATCAGTATGGAGGGTGTGCAGCATTGTTAGAGGGTCAGTACTGAGGGAGTGTTGTGCAGTGAGAGGGTCAGTAATGATGAAGTGCGCACTTTCTGAGGGTCAGTACTAATGTATCACCGTGCTGTCAGAGTGCCGCACTGTGAGAGGGTTACTACTGAGGGAGCGCTGCACTGTGAAAGGGTTAGGACAGAGGGAGCACCGCGCTGAGAAGGGGTCAGTACTGAGGGAGCACCACGCTGAGAGGGGTTCAGTTCTGACGGAGCGCCACGCTATTTGTCCGACAGTCAGTACTGAGGGACTGCTGCATTGCCAGAGGGTCAGTATTGAGGGAGTGATGTACTGTCAAACGGTGAGTACTGAGGGAGCGCTACGGGTCACTGAGTCAGTTCTGAGGGAGTGTTGTTTCAGAGGGTCAATACTGAGGGAGTGCTGTACTGCCAAAGGGTCAGTACTGAGGGCGTGCTACACTGCCAAAGTGTCAGTACTGATGCATTGCTGGATTATCAGAAGTGCAGGAATGAGGCAGTGGCGCACTGTCAGAGTGCCAGTACTGAGGGATCACTGCGCTGTCAGAGGGTCAGAACTGAGGGACTGCTGCATTGCCAGAGGGTCAGTACTGAGGGATCACCGCACTGTCCGACAGTCAGTAGTGAGGGACCGCTGCATTACCAGAGGGCCATCTCTGAGAAGTACGACACTGTCAAAGGGTCAGTACTGAGGGAGCACCACATTGTCAAAGGTTCAGTCCAGAGGGAATGCCACACTGGCAGAGGCTCTGTACTTAGAGACCACTGCACCATCAGAGGGTCAGTACTGAGCTAGCACTACACCGGCAGAGGGTCATCACTGAGTGAGTGCGCACTATCGAAAGGTCAGTACCGAGGGAGTGCTACACAGTGAGAGTGTCAGTTCTGAGTGTGTGCTATTTCAGGGGGTCAGAACTGAGTGAGTGCTGCACTGTCAGAGGGTCAGTACCGAGAGAGTGCTGCACTGTCAGAGAGTCAGTACTGAGTGAGCACCACACTGTCAGAGGTTCAGTCCAGAGGGCAAACCACACTATCAGTGGATCTGCACTGAAAGAGCACTGCACCATCAGAGGGTCAGTACTGAGGGAGTGCTGCACTGTCAGAGCGCCAGTACCGAGAGAGTGCTGCACTGACAGCGGGTCAGTACCGAGAGAGTGCTGCACTGTCAGCGGGTCAGTACTGAGGGAGTGCTGCACTGCCAGAGAGTCAGTACTGAGGGAGCATCACACTGTCAGAGGTTCAGTCCAGTGGGCAAGCCACACGATCAGTGGATCTGCACTGAAAGATCACTGCACCATCAGAGGGACAGTACTGAGGGAGTGCCTCATTGCCAAATGGTCAGTACTGAGGGAATGTTGCACTGTCAGAGCGTCAGTACAGAGAGAGTGCTACACTGTCAGATGGTCAGTACCGAGAGAGTGCTGCACTGTCAGAGGGTCAGTACCGAGAGAGTGCTGGACTGTCAGAGGGTGAGTACCCAGAGAGTGCTGCAATGTCAGAGAGTCAGTACTGAGGCACTGCTGGACTGTCAGAGGTGCAGGACCGAGGCAGAGGCTCAGTACTGAGGGAGTGCTACACTGTCTAATGGTCAGTACTGAGGCACTGCTGGACTGTCAGAGGTGCAGGACCGAGGCAGAGTGTCAGTACTGAGGGAGTGCTACACTGTCAATGGGTCAGTACTGAGTGAGTGCTGTACTGTCAGAGTGTCAGTTCTGACGGTGTGCTGTGCTGTCAGAGGGTCAATACTGAGGTGGTGCTGCACTGCCAAAGGGTCAGTACTGAGGGCGTGCTACACCGCCAAAGGGTCAGTACTGAGGCATTTGCTTAGAGTGTCCCAGGATAGATGTGTTGTACCAGTCGAACTGTTGGCTTTTTCTCATCCGTGTGTCGGACTAGGAGGGAGAGAGGGTCGTGTCTTTTTGTGGCTAGCTCGTGTTCGTGTATCCTGGTGGCTAACTTTCTTCATGTTTGTCCTATGTAGTGTTTGTGGCAGTTCTTGAATGGAATTTTGTAGATGACGTTGGTTTTGTCCATGGGATGCACTGGGCCTTTTAAGTTTGTTAGTTTTTCTTTGAGAGTGTTGGTGGGTTTGTGTGCTACTAGGATTCCGAGAGGTCTTAGTAGTCTGGATGTCATTTCTGAAACTTCTTTGATGTATGGTAAGGTGGTTAGGGTTTCCGGCTGTGTTTGGTCTGTTTGTCATGGTTTGTTCTTGAGGAATCTGCTCACTGTATTTTTTGAGTATCCGTTCTGAGGGAATGCCGCATTGTCAGAAGGTCAGTACTGATGGAGTGCCACACTGTCAGAGGGTCATTACTGAGGGAGCGCTGCACTGTCAGCGCATCAGCCTGGGGGATACAGCATTGCAAGAGAGTCGGTACTGAGTGAGTGCCACACTATCAGATGGGCTGAATGGCCTAATTTCTGCTTCCATGTCTTGTGGTCGAAGAGGAATATCTGGACTTGTTCAGTACATTTCTGCCTCTGCGTCCTACATACCCTGCTCAGCAGTGATTCTCACGTCCAGATTCCAGACACTGTGTTCAAACAGACCGTCTTCATTTGATTATTGAACCTGAAGAGGTTCCACCCTCTTTTCCCAGGGATCGAGTTTTCATTTCGCGTGACTGACCTGCCAGCTCAAAACTATATTTTCATGCTGCAGGGCTGTGGTTTATTCCTCAGCTTCCCTGTGCTCTTCCCAACTGAATCCCACTGCCCCACACTCAGCACAGTCGTGTGTTCCTTATTTCTGTGCTTCCCAATGCTAATCCACATCCAGAATGACATCCCACATTCCTCCAAATCGTATCACAGGCTAATTGCCTGGGAGCGAGGAGTGCTAAGGGAGGAAATAAAATCTGAAAGGACTTTACTTTCACATCTCAGTTAACCGAATGAGGTGATGGAGGAAGTAGCAGGTACACTTGCAAACATTTTCAAATCCCCTCTGGCCACAGGAGAGGTGTCGTCGGACTAACCATGTGGTACTGTTATTCAAGAAGGAGCATGGGATATACCAGGCAGCTATAGGCCAGTCAGGCTAATATCGTGGGTGGGACGTCTGTTGGAAGCAATTTTGGGAGATAGACTTAATCAACGTTTAAAGAGACTGGAGTTCATGAAGAACAGTCAGAATGGTTCTGTTAAGGGGAGGTCAGGTCTGACCAATGGGATTGCACTTTTTAGCGAGGTGACCAGTTGTGTAAATAAGGGCAATACTTTCCTGTCGTCTGCTTGGAAGTCAGTAAGGCTTTCATCAGGACCCATACTGGAAACAGATAGTGAACATAAAAACTCAACATCCAAGGACTTTGGCACAGAATGCTGAGTGGCAGGAAGCAGACAGTGACGGCCCAATTAGAAATCTCTGTCCGTTCATGTCTCACTGTTGGGGTCTTGCTGATGTGGTTGATAGAAATTATTTAGATTTGAATAGTGCATGGTTAATCATTGGGTTCCTGAATAATATGAAGATTGGTGGGGTGATAAATACTGAGGATTATAGCCTGAGGTTGCAGAAGGATGGAGATGTCCTTCTCAGATGGACTTATCAGCGGCAACGGGTGAAGTGCCTGAAGACTGGAAGGTGATTAATGATGTGCCATTATTGGAGCCAGGAACAGCCATTGAACTATGGAGCTGTGAGACTGATGGCAGTGGTGGGTAAGCTGTTGGAGGTCATTCTGAGAGACAATTCAGATGCATTTGGAAAAGTAAGAATTGATTAGGGATAGTCAGCTTGGCTTTGTTTGTGGAAATGATGTGTCCAACTTCATAGAGCTTTTGAAGGGATGACCAAGAAGACAGATAAGAAGGTTTCACATGGGAGATTGCTTAGTTAAGGTTAGATGACATGCCATCCAGGGAGAGAGGACAGCACTGTGCCTCAGTGGTTTGATTCTAACTCCCGGTGACTGTCTGTGTGGAGTTTATACACTCTCTCTGTATCTGTGCGGATTTCCCAATTTCCTCCCACAGTCCAAAGTTGCCATGGGAAATGCAGCATTACAGGGATAGAGTAGAGGATGTGAGTCTGGGTGGGATGCTGTTCAGACAGTCAGTGTGGAGCCAATGGACGGAATGGCTTGCTTCTACACTGTAGGAATTCTAAACTTAATCCAGAGAGACAAGTAATGTTCTGGGGACCTGGGCTCCAATCTTGGACAGGGGTGGATGTGGGTCCTTACAGTCTGACGGGGTTGGAACACAGTCTGAGATGGGGAGCTGGGCTGCATCCTGAAGTGTTGAGGATCTGAAAGTTTTGTGGAGCTACTGTCTGAGGCGCTTTGGGTGTTAAACACAACAAAGTGGTGCTTTCGTAGGCATTGAGGGAGCACTTTCTGAGGTACTGAGGGAGAACTATCTGTCGGTACAGAGTGAAGAGGGTAGAAAGGAACAGATGCAATTCCCCGAGGCTCTCTGGTGTTGTAATTTGAAAAGGAAACAACTCCCCATTTCAGAACATTCAGATCATTTTAAACCATCAGTGAAACATGATTTGGAGGAACACTTTCATTAATCTATTGTCACTTGTTGCTTGGAGACGCTTTAGAAAAGCAGGCACCCAGATTAATGCTGTCGACGCAAGAGGTGGTGCACAGGAAGATCCAACAAGTCATCTGTAGCTGCTGTCTGTCCCCCTGGACCAGTCATCATGCGAGATCACGGTTCAGTCCTCGGAAAATCATTTCTCCATCAAAACCTCAATCATGCCTTTAGAGCTGTGTGTGTGTGTGTGTGAGAGAGAGAGAGAGACAGAGAGAGAGAGACTTCAGTGTTTGTGTGTGTGAGAATGTGGATGCATGCGTATCCCTGTGTGTCTGTATGTGTGCGTGAGCGAGTGAGAGAGAAAGTGTGTGTTTATGTGAGGGTGTGTGTTTGAAGGGTTGTGTGTCTGTGTGGGCACATGTGTGAGAGTGAGGGTGTGTGTGAGAGAAAGTATGTCTGTGTGTGAGAGTGTGTATGTGTGTGTGAGAGAGTGTCTCTGTGTGTGACAGAGTATATCTGGGTGTATGTGTGTGTAAGAGAATGTGTCAGTGTGTATGTGTGTGAGAGAGAGGTCTGTGTGAGAGATTGTGTCGATGTGTGAGAAGTAATGTGTATGTGAGTGAGAGAGAGTGTCTATGTGTGGGAGAGAGTATGTCTGTGTGCATGTGTGTGTGAGAGAATGAGTGTGTCTGTGTGTGTAAGAGACATTGTGTGTGAGAGATTGTGTGTGAGAGAATGTGTGTGAGTGAGAGAGTGTGTCTGTGTGTGTGAGAGTGTGTGAGTGAGAGTGTGTGTGAGAGTGTCTGTGTGTGTGAGAGAGAGTGTGTCTGTGTGTGAGAGAGAGTGAGTGTGTCTGTGCGTATGTGTGAGAGAGAGTGTTTGTCCATGTTTCTGTGAGAGAGAGTGTGTTTGAATGTGTTTGAGGGAGCGTTTGTCTGCGTGTGTATGTGCGTGCGAGAGAGAGTGTGCCTGTGTGTATGTGTGTGTGTGAGAGACTGTGTCTGTGCGTGTGTCAGTGTGTGAGTGAGGGTGTGTCTATGTGTGTGTGAGAGGGGGAGAGTGTGTGCTGGTGTGTGTCTGAAAGAGAGAGTGTGTCTGTGTGTGTGAGAGAGAGATTGTCTGTGTCTGTGTGTATGAAAGAGAGTGTGCGTGAGACAGAGTGACTGTGTGTGTGAGAGAGAGTGTATCTGTGTGGGTGTGTGAGAGAGTGTGTGTCTGTGTGTGTGAGAGAGAGAGGGTGTGTCTGTGTGTGTGAAAGAGACAGTGCATCTGTGTATGTGTGTGTGTGAGAGAGTGTATGCCTGTGTGTATGTATATGAGAGAAAGAGATGTGCCTGTGTGCATGCGTGTCTGAGAGTGTGCCTGTATGTGTTTGAGGGAGCGTATGTCTGTGTGTGTGAGAGAGAGATTGTGCCTGTGTGTATGCAAATGTGAGAGTGTGCCTGTGTGTGTGAGAGTGTGTCTGTGTGTGTTTAAGGGAGCGTGTGTCTATGTGTGTATGTGTGTGTGAGGGAGAGTTGTGCCTTTGTGTATGCGTGTATGAGAGTGTGTCTGTTTGTGTGTTTGAGGGAGCGTGTGTCTGTGTGTGTGAGAGAGCGTGTGTAAACTAGCCAATCTTATATGGTTCCCATGAATATAAAATCCAGCTGCTGTTTCAGGGGAATTGGTCCTTGTGTCTCCAAAGACACAAAAGCTGCAAGAGTGACTTAACTGGGCGAAAGAGAGTGCTGTTCATTCCAGTGGGGATTCATCCAGTAAACCTTCCCCACACACTAACATCCCTCTGGCAATGCAGTGACTAGTCCTGCACACAGTGCTCCAGGTACAAACCAATGTAATGTCACCATAGTCTTACCAGAGCATGGGAGAGCTCCTCATTAGAGAGCGGTGTCTAGTGGTGCTTTAATCAGAGGGTCACCATGCCCCAGCTGAGGGGAGAGGTTCGCAGGAGAGTCCTTCAGAGTAATTCTTGCTGGTGTGGTAAGCTAACTGCCCAGCCTACTGAGCTAACCGACCTCACTCCAAGGGCATGCCCTGTATAACCCAATCAGAGCCAGCCTGCACCTCAATAGGAGCCAGGAGCAAGGCCATTCGGCCCCCACTGTGGGAGATTAGAAATGTAGCTTCTGCAGGTGAGGGGTGGGCTGTTGCGGGGGTGGGACATGAAACAAACGGTCGCGGAATTCTTGTAGCATGTAGCATACTTAAGGTTAAGACTTTAATGAATATAGAGGGTCTTTTAAAGAAAATAGTTTTAAGCTAGGAAATAACTATGAAGGGTTGTAGCTGACCACAAAAGAAGCAACAGGGGCATTTCACAATAAAGCTTATAGCATGATAAGAGAAACTGGATAAAAGAACAAGCTGTAACAAACAAGGAACAAAGAATGCAGACATACAAGGACATTAGGATGGCCAGATAAGAAAACAACTAGAGAAAAAAACAAATGAGGTAACCGGCTTAGGATACGATGAGATTAGACCATTGAGAATAGGGAGGCATGATTCAGCAACTTGCAAACTGAACAAAGAAAGTTGACATGCTTTGTTATGTGCACATATTTGCTTTGTTATGTGCGCATATTTGCTTTATTGCAGAGGCGTCCGGTACTTGCAAGGCCATAATAAATTGTTCTTGTTTCCAAGGCTTTGTCTCAGGCTTATTTATGAGTGATTTCTTTTTCTCACAATTGGGGGCATCGTTCCGGGATCCAAAACTCAGAACACTCGACACTCTTGGGACGACAGGGGAGGTGCACCTCGCCGATTTCTTTGATCTCTGACTCGCTTGTTTGTCGTTCGCGGTTCGGGCGAGTACGATCCGAACTGGGAGACCCTGGAAACAAGTCGGGCAGACGCGGGGGGTTCGGTCGGGCAACTCTTGTGCACAAGGCCCTTGCAGGGAAAGGTCTTACGCACTGAAACGACCAGGTAACTCTGTGCACAGACCAAGGTAAGAAAAGAGACTTTTATGTATTGCCTTGGTGTTCGGGACGTACGAAAAGTACGGGGAATTGGCGAGATATAAAATAAAGCATATATCAATGGAAACAGCCCTTGTCAGAAGGGCTAGTAGCTGAAGGGCTACTGAGGGTACACTTCATAACTAACTTATGGCCAGACGTCCATAAAAATATTCAAAAGCTAAAGGAGTCATTGCGGGAAGCTCAAAGTGTCTGTGAGATATGGTGCCTGTATGTGTGTGAAAGAGAGAAAGAGAGGGAAAAGAGCTGTAGATCCAGTAGAAAGTTTGACCCTTTGTGATTCGGTTTGAATGCACATTTGTTTGTTGGAGACTGAATGTTTGTGCTTTGTTCCCTAGAGCTTGAGATCCGGGACTGTTTTGAATTGATTTCTACTATGGAAATTTTAACATGATTTCTTTTAAGGTGAAAGATTTTACAGATTATGAAATAAAAAGTTAACTCCTGTTCTTTTTACAGGTCATGACTGCCTTATTATCAGTTTCTATCTAAGCTCTTTTTCCTTACATAAAAGTGATTTATGGAGAACAGTTGATGGCTCAAAAAGCATATAATTGGTCAGATTAATCGGACGAGTAAGGTGTCTAATCAGGACCCTGAAGGGGGTGTGGAAGAAGGTGGCACCGGACCTCGTTAATATTAATTAAATTAGCAACAATGGGAGGCACGGGGAGTTGCCTGTGTAACGATCGATCTGCAAATAACGTTAAAGGGGAATATATTCCGCCCGACAGTCCTTTGGGGAAAATGTTGGGAAATTGGGTACACACCTCCCGGACGCGGGGGAAAGATATGGTTATAATGATAAACTATTGTTGTTTTGTCTGGACCCGAGAAAGCATTAAGGAGTCGATTTTTTTTGGCCCGTATATGAGTCCAATAAGGATTGGCTGAGCCAAGATCTAAATATATACGTCAATTGGAAAGAAACATACAGTAAAGAAGAGTCGGAATATGTGGCTTGCTGGATAGGGGTTGCGGGGATAAAATTATATCCCATGAAGGTGGAAGAATCATGGAAAGAGCAAGAAAAGAATGAACAAGAGAAACCACAATGGGATCCCTTAACCTGTTTACCGCCCCCATACCCTCCTCAAGAGACATGTCTATCCCGTCTCTACAGCCAGCCTACGGCCCCAGAACCGAAAGCAACTCCAGTAACTGAAAGAGAAACTGGCTCTGAGCTAAAAGATGCAGAACCTGGGGGCCCAGAGTCACTCGAGCCACCATACGTAAAGGAGGAGATAATGGAAAATATAAAATTATGTCCCTTAAGAGAGGTCCCGATTAGGGACAGAGAAATAGGATACGTAAACGCTCCCTTAACTAGTAGTGAAGTTAGGGCTTTTAAGAAGGAAATGAAAAGTCTGATAGAGGATCCGGTGGGATCTAAGGGAAATGGTAATATTGGGAAATAAAGAGGCGGCACCAAGATCACAAAACTTTGTTAAGGCTTTCGAAGTACGACAAGAGAAGGATGAAACCCCTTCTGTATTTCTTCAAAGGCTCAAGGAGGCCACAAGGAATTATGCGGGAATGGATCCCGATGATCGATAGCACAGCGACACTTAAAGGTCCAGTTTGTAACTCAATCATGATCTGACATACAAAATAAATTACAGAAAGTAGATGGATGGAGTGAAAGACAGATGGAAGAATTGTTACGTGAGGCACAGAAAGTGTATGTGAAAAGGAAAGACGAGACGCAGAAACAGAAAGCCAAAATGATTGTGGAAATAACAAAAAGGAGACTGGGATCGGGGGATAACAGAAAGGATAGGGGAGGACACGAAAGGCAAAGGTCGGACATAGGGGGAAGGAGGCAACAGGCAGGATGTTACCATTGCGGGAAAGTGGGTCATTTTAAACGGGAATGCCCGGAATTAGCACAAGAAATGGAAGCCGTTTCCCTAATGACCTTCGTTGAGGACGAGGGGAGTCAGGGGTTCCTTCTTCCTGAGACCCACCGGGAACCCTTGATAAATCTAAAGGTGGGACCTGAAGGAGAAGAGGCAGTACTTTTGGTGGACATGGGATCGGCACGATCATCCTTCAGTTTTCGACCTACCGGTGTTAAATTGACTAACAAGAAACTCAGGGTTTCCAGAGTAAAAGGCGAAGAATTCTTGGTGTCTATTTTTGAGCCAACCCTAATTAGAGGAAATGATGAGGAAGTGACAGGACAATTACCAACTGTAGAGTTCAATGATAAGTTCTTTAAAAAAAACTATATTGTGGCGCTCGGCTCTTCTTTGTCTGTCCTTAGGAAGAAGGGTCTGTTGACCCAGACACCTCCACTTGAGTTCGCCGTACCTCGAAAACAACCGGGTGATTGGGTCCTGATCAAAACCTGGAAAGATACCAAACTGCAGCCAAGCTGGGAGGGACGTTCCTCACCCTCCTGACTACTGAAACAGCCGTCCGAACTGCTGAAAAAGGGTGGAGTCAACACACTCGTGTTAAGGACCCGGTGGACGCTCCTTCCCCTAAGGCAGACTGGCAAGCACATCCTACAGACAACCGTCTGAAAATCAAGCTGAGTAAAAAGAATGGACTGAGATAAGAGACTATTAAGTATTGGTTAAAAACTGTATCCCAAAACAATTGTAAGTGTTGCGTGGACTCCCTCCTCCCTGGTATTTAAAGGGTTAGGGAAGAGACAGATAGGGGTTGTGAGCTGAAATGAATGGTCAGCTTTATATTGTCACGATAATATTGGCGCTAGCTGCCAAGGGGGGTGGGAAAAATCATTTTACCGCTTTTTGTCAGTATTATGCTAAACTAAAGGGGCATACCGACTGTTGGGTATGTGCGGAGATCCCACACCATGAGGAATCTGGAATCCCTCTCACGGTAATGCCACTAACCAAAAAAGAAGTGCACGTTGTACAACAATTAGACTCGGGCTGAAACAATAGAGAATGGAGATCTGACAGGGGTAATTATAACTTTGCGGGATGGTTCCCTCGACCAGCCCCGAAAACTCTGGGTGCTATCAATGGCCTTAGAGTTTCCCCACCGAAAGGAGCAGTAAATACCACTTGTTTCTGTATTCAGAATGATACCGCACCCTTCCGATTAGGAAAGTCATCTTGTGTCTACATGAGCCAATCCCCGAATATTAAGTAGAATATATTGGGTATGCGGTCTGAAGGCCTATCCATTTATTCCCGGGGAAAAATACATTAGCGTGACCGAATGTACAGAAATGCATGCATGTTATGATGTTGATCAAACACTGCCTCAAAGCCAGAAAGGCTGGAGCGGCTGCTGCTACCGCGCCCATATAATTCCCCACTTGAGGCTGTTAGAGGGAGCCCCAAAAATACCTCAGAATAAACAGGGAGGAAGGCGAGTAACCGAAGGAGATCGCCTCCTCTGGACTTTGATGCCTATGTATGGCTCGAGCGGGAGTAGAAATACAAACGTTGGCAGCTTCCCTGGAAGAGCTGTCCAACAATACTGCTGATGCGTTGGCCGAAACCCAATCCCAAGTAGCAGCCATAACGACCGAAATGATTGCCACTAGGCTAACGACTCTTCAGAACAGGTTGGCTCTAGATTATATTCTGGCAGAGAAAGGTGGTACCTGTGCACTAATTGTAGAGGAATGTTGTACTTACATACCTGAGGTCTCCTCTAACATTAATGAAATCTCCAAACACGTGCGAGACAAAATCGCCAAAATAAAGAAGGCCGGGAATCGGTACCGGAATGAAAAGGGATGGGAGTGGGGGAATTGGGGATTGACTGTTTGAGGAAGGTGGTTAGTCAATCTGGCTATCTATCGATTATAGATATTAGTGGGTCTGGTGGTAGAGTTCAATGTCCTAAAATGGGTAATGAGCCGACTGATGACATCCCTTGGGGAAGGAACACAAATACATCATCAGATGCTTTTACAACCAGCAGGTAATATGCAACAAAGGGAAAGTCAAAGAATGTTCCTAGAGTTCGAGGGACGAACAGCACAAATGTAAAATGTAAGATTATGTACCTCATTGCCAAAAGGCGTAAGAGGGCAGACCGTAAGAAAATAAATTAAAGGAGACTTAATAAGTGCAGAAACAACAGTTAGAGAAAAAGAAAAAGGGGGAAATTGTGGGAGGTTTGAAATGTAGCTTCTGCAGGTGGGGGGAGCTGTTGCGGGGTGGGACATTATACAAACGGTCGCGGAATTCTTGCAGCATGTAGCATACTTATGGCTAAGACTTTAATGAATATAGAGGGTCTTTTAAAGAGAATAGTTTTAAGCTAGGAAATAACTATGAAGGGTTGTAGCTGACCACAAAAGAAGCAGCAGGGGCATTTCACAATAAAGCTTATAGTATGATTAGAGAAACTGGATAAAAGGACAAGCTGTAACAAACAAGGAACAAAAAATGCAGACACACAAGGACAGCAGGATGGCCAGACTTCCCCGAGACTGGCCTGCTCCACCTTACAGTGAGAACCTGGAGAAGATTTCACTTCTCACTGAGAGGCTGCAACTCCAATCTAAATCAGGCTGTTTCCCTCCGAAGAGTGCAGAACTCTACAGATCAGGCCCTTGTGTAGTCATAACCTCCAGTGTGTGGGCCAAGAGCTGGGAGATAGCATTAAGAACATAAGACCATCCAAAATAGGAATAGGAGGAGACCACCCAGCCCTTTGAGCCTGCTCTGCTATTCAATAGGATCGTGAATGATTTAGCATTTGATCTGGGAGTTGAAACCAGGACAGTACAAAGACAGAGAGAATCAAATTATTCTACCATGAGGAATCATCAGACAGGAGCTGGAACCAGAGAGAGTTAACACACACACGTAAACGCACGCACACATACACACAGACACACATATACACGCACACACATACACAGACACACAGACACACACACGCACACAGACATACACACACATATACATAGACACACACACACGCATACATACTGACACGCGCACACACACACATACACACAAGAATACAAGCTGTTTCTGGGAATTTTACCACAAGGGGCGAGCTCTACACTGAGGAGAGACAAAGGCGCAAAATGCTAGAGAGGGGGCAGCTGCACAGTCTGATCCCACTGATCTCACTGCTTCCCATTCCCATGAGAGCTCTCTTGTCTATTTCTGTGTTCCCAGCTGTCTCTCCCACATCTTTCCTTCAATTCCTATCTCTCAACATCCTTCACATCTCTGCCCTGTTGACATTTCCCTGTAGATTCCCTTCCTACACCACTCTGCCCCTGTGTCACCCCACCATGTTTTTCAGGAATGCTTAATCATTCAATCTTTCACAAAACAAACACCTTGCTCATCTCTCCCTGCATCTTTCTCTCAGCTCTGTGGGATCTTGCTATTCTTGTCTGTACATCATTCTCGCTGCATCGCAGCAGCTCCCCCACCCCGACCACCACCCAACTCTTTCAGCTCTATCTCTCTGCTGCTGCAACTCGTCTCTCTCTCTCTCTCTGTCCTATATCTCTCCCTGGGATTTCTCTCTTGCTGTCTGACTGACCTTCTCACCCTGTCTTTGCCTCCCCTTTTTCACCTTGTATCTGTCTGACATTGTATTTCTCTTCCTGGTATTTTACTCCCTCTCTCTCCCTTTCTCACTCTGCCTTTCTCCTGCTCTCTTTCAGTTCTTTTCACTTTCTCTCCCTCCCTCTGTCTGCCTGTCTTTCTCTTGTTCTCTCCCTCCTATTCACTGTCTGTCTGTTTGTCTCTCTTTCTCTCTTGTAGTTTCTCTTCCTTTTTCTCCCTGGATCCCTCTGCTCTGTCCCAGTGACTGGGGAAGGAACATTGGGAAGAGTTTGTCTCTATGTCGCTGGATGCTGTACAGTTAATGCTGGGGGATCAAGCTTTTCCTGGTCTCTTCCGGGTTTTACCCCGACTGTGGGGAGGACGTGAGTGTAAGGGATAGCAAAAGGGGAGGGTGACAAAAGGAGAGAGAGACACATGGAGAGAGTTGAGGTGGAGAAAGTGAGGAGAGAGAGAGATGGGCAATGAGAGACAGGGAGACGGAGAGAGTGAGAGAAGGACAGAGTGAGGGAGACAGGGAGAGAGAGAAGGATACATATGGAGAGAGAAGGACTGTGTGTGGCTGGGCATGATTGCAGAGTGGGATCTTCCTGTGCATTACAACAGTCAGTCAAAAGGTGATTTAGTCTCTGCACTATGTTCTCCAGCCCAGGGGCTGTGAGTCTGCATGAGAAAGGTGGAACGTGGGAGACAAGGAGGGAGTGGGACAGCCAGAGACAGGGGGAGTGCTTGTTGGGGTTTTGGGGTTGGTGGAGAAAGGAGGGTCTGTTGTCAGAGAGAGATGGAGGGAGGTATAGCATGTGATGCAAAGTCAGAGACAGGGTGGAGAAGAGGGCTACACAGAAAGGATAGTCAGTGAGGCCATTCAAGGGCCAATCCTGAGGATCCTGAACTGATCAGGATCATTTAATGGAGGAGGGGGGATAATGGGGAGAAAGGACTCCATCTGTGATACAAGCCTTCTGTCATTCTGGGACTGGGATCTTGCTGTGCATTTAAACAGTCACAGGCCAGTCAGTCAACCCAGACTCATTTACCGCTGTGAGAAAGTGAGGACTGCAGATGTTGGAGAGTCGGAGTTACAAAGTGTGGAGCTGGGGAAGCACAGCAGGTCAGGAAGGAGAGTCGATAGTTCAGGCCTGACTTGTTGGGTTTTTCCAGCTCCACACATTTCCACTCTTTCCCTCTGCCCCACGGAGTGGGGCTCACAGCAATGTTGGGGGCAGGAAAATATTTGAGGGGGGCGTTTTTGGTGAGGCAATTATTTGGGAGGGAAGATATTTGGGGAAGGGCATAAATTTGGGAGGAGAGTGAAAATGAGCAGCATTCTCTTTTTGAGGGGGTTCAAAATTGGGTGAGATCTTTCAGGTCTGAAATAGCGAAAAACAGAAAGGGAGGGTGAGAAAATGAGAGCGAGAGACATCGAGAGAGTGGGGTTGGGAGAAAGATGGGTAGCGAGAGACAGGGAGAGGGAGAGAGTGGGAGAAAGACAAAGTGAGAGAGAGAGAGAGACAGAAGGACAAAGAGAGAGAGAGGACAGAGAGAAGGAGAGAAGGTGGAAGTCAGACTGAGACAAACAGGAGTTAAAACATGGACAGACAGAAGGGGTGGCACTAGTTATTCCTGTTGGTTCCAAGTCTCTCTCTCGATTGTTTTTCACATTCCCTCTCTGCCATGCTCCTGGGTTTTGCTTCTGCCTGTCTCTCTCTCTCTCTCTCTGGTTCTGCTTCTTGGTCTGCTAAACTGTTTTCTCGTGCCCTCTATCTCTCTGGATGGTCAGATGGTCTCTGTCTCTTGCCATGCTGTCTCCTCAGAAGGCCTCCAGAGATTCAGGCAATCAGTCTGCAGAGGAACCCTGTTTTTGTTCATTTCTGCATGGTTTTCCGGAACGTTCTACCATTCTGGCCAATTAGGAGAATCAATTAATAGTTTGAAGCATTGCCAACCATTTGGATGGCTTGTTGCTGTTAGTTTCTTTGTGTAGCAGTACCTGGTGCCTTCCTGTCTGGGCCCGCATTTGTTTAGTAGATACGTCTGTCCAGAATAACTGTTGCCTTGTACATTATGCTGTGTTTGCACTGTGCCTGGTGTGCGGCTTTTGTGATTTGGGAGATTTACTTGGCCAATAAACCTTGGCTGTCTATCTGTGTTTTAGCCAGGAGGTTGTGACATCTCCCACAACTTATCCACTTGAATGGAAAGGAAAGAAGCTCATGCAATAAATTACAAACCTAATTTTAAAAGCTGGTAATGCTTGTTGTCAGAGTAGCCTGCTGTCTGTGCAAAAGCCATTGTGTACGTTGGTCAAACCGATGGTCTTATAGCTTCACTTGGAGGTCACCTCTGATGATGCTACCTCGCCAGGTAACGAAACGTCTGGATATCAAACCTATCAGCGAGCAAACCTACACCCTAAGTCTTATAGCTGATAAGTGATATCATAAAATCTTGACAGAACAGAATCAGACCGTTCGGCCCATTGAGTTCACAATGACCCTCTGAAGAGAATCCAACTCATACCCACTCTGCCGATGATATCCCTGAAGACCTGCATTTCCTATGGCTACTCCAGCTTGCCCGAATGTCCCTTGACACAATGGACAATTTAATATGGCCAATCTGTCGTAATGGCAACTATGGGCAGGAAATCAATACTGGCCCAGCCAGGAACACTCAAACGCTGCAAATGAATGAAACTAAGGTGATCACCCGGGGAGTTCCATCTACCTTCCAGCCCGTGGGGGAGTGTCCAGGCATTATACACCATGATCGTACCCACCTGTTGCAGCCTGCAATCCTAACCACTGGTATCCCGAGATATATCAAGGTGAGTGCGGTTAGGACTACAGCTGATGTGAGAGGAGCCGAATTCTTGGATAACAGGCTATGGGAATATCATGGTATGACCTGTTCCTTCACACTTGCGTAAGTATGGTCCCTGTCAATGTTCCCTCTATCTCAACAGTAAGTGGAAGGAAATCATGGTAGCCCATCCAAATACAATTTTTATACCACTCCGATAATTTGGACTTCATCGTAACTTTGTCACTTGGGTTAACTGGAATCCCTCGCACCAAGCCCAGGTGTCCCACCGAGAGTGTCCTTACAGCTGTCATTAACCCAGCCCTTGGTGAGCTGCTGTCACTCACAGTGAAAGATGTTGGTGTGGGTGTTCTCCTGGAACAAATGTTCCTCTATCAGCTGTTCCATCATCCCATTATCGTAGTACTGCACAGGTGTGGTTTTACTGCTCACCGTCATCTCTGATTGGGCCCTGGATAATCTGGTTAATCATGTTGGTGTGACCCTCCAGTTTGGTCACTGAGTGATGGTTAGCCTGATTCTCAACTAGTTGTCCTATGGTCTCCTCTGGATTTTCTGTGTTGAGTCTTTCTCAGGCTCATTAGAGAGTTGTTGGGTCAGGATTCTGAGGTTATTCTCCAAATTAACCAAGTCAACGTACTGACCAGCAAAACTCCTGCCCTGTATATCGTGGCTACATCATTAAGGAGTTCTCTTTTCTTTCGTCTGTTAATTAATTTTCTGGGTTCTGTGTTTTCCCTCAAATTTCCCTGTCCTTCGTCCTATTATCTTGTGGGTCAGTTGGGAACATAATTATTTTAATGGGGAAGGACGCCACTCTGATTACTGTGCCCCTAATACATTCATTATGATTAATGCCAGTTTGTGATAAATGATAGTGAACAAGGAATTCCCTGTGAGTTTAATGACTAGTCCATTGTGAGAGCCTGGTCTGTGTGGGACAAGATGGGGGAGCAGCCTTCCCTCCTGGTCTCAGCCCGTTTCTAATTTTGTTTCTGAGGAATTCGCCCTGGTGGGCTTCCTATGATATCGCTGTCCGAATTCTGACACCTAGTCCAGGCTGTGTGCTCGGTATCCCAATACCATGCACCCGTTCTCCAGGAAACCCTACCAATCGCCTGTGATCCCTGAGCTCCTGTAACACAATGTGGAAATCCCTAAAGTCTATTTCCTATTCAGCAATAAATTAGCAGAGGGCCCAAGCCTCATTACGGGCGCGTGTGAGGGGTGGAATCCCATGTGTCCCTCCTTCTTTCTGAGACATGGGAGACAAAGGGTCGGGCCCAGTTTCTCGTCGCTAAGAGAGATGCAGGTCATATCCCCAAAAATCCAGACAAATTCGACCCAGAGTCTCCGGGTGAACCTGACGGGCGGAGGGGAGGGGCATTCCCCTGGTTGTTGTTCTGCATTTATGTAGTGCCTCTGCAGGATATGCCTTATCCTGCCCTCGAGCATTGAGAACGGCTGCCTTCATCTCATCATGGATGCCTCTCCCTAGCTGTTGGCCCTCAGGGAGGGTTGAATCTTCTGCTGTTCGAAGGCACATGGCGATTAATTTGGTTTGCTCCTCAGCATCCACTCTGTGTATGACAGACTGTCGGTCAATCTCATCCAAACATGTATCTGGGTCAGATACGGGATATTTTTGGTGCTGCCCACGAGCTGGGTGCCTGGAACGGAGTGAGCCCATCAGCTGTTTGACACTGGGTAACCACAGGATTCATGGAATCTGAGTTCAGCTGTGGCTCAGGGCTGGGGGCAAAAGGTGCAGTTACCTGGAAGAAAGGCAGAGGGAGTTCCCATCTGTGGGCGGGTGTGGATGCGTCAGTGTGGGGCCTCTCATTATCTCCATGGAGAGGTAGAACCCCAAAGGCACACATTATCCCATTCTGGGAGGAGCCCTGGTTCCCTTGGCATTGTACTTGCTCCTGGCACCTCCTACTAAGGCCTGATGTGTGTTGCTCAGTGTTGCAGGTGTACAGGATTCATACAGCTACTTGGAGCTCATACACTGTTCTTCCAGATTGTCAACATAACCTGAGGCTGCCTCCCCATCCCCAGAGGCCCTCCTTTCACTGGATTGGGCTCTTCTCAATTGTAACTGGATTGGTCCCATGTGGGTGAGATTTTCCTGCAACGTTCTGTCTTGCTCATTGTGTAGGAGACCTAGCTCGGTCACAGCCTGTAGTTTTCCGTGGCGTGACCGGATCCCAGCTGCCTTATCCAGGCCGGGGTTCCTCCAGGCTGTTAGCAGTGGAGTGAGCTTTCCAGCTTCCCTCCCCAGTTCTTTGTGGGCATCTCACCACAGCTCCTGTGCCAGGAATCATTCACTGCAAGACCAGGCTGGCTTCCTGCCCAATGAGCCAGTTTCACATTTGTACCGGCTATGTTCCTGTTACTTTGGCCGCTTCTGGATGATGGGACATCTGGGTATACTCATAGAGTCATAGAGATCTACAGCATGGAGACAGGCTCTTTGGCCCAAACTGGTCCATCCACACTAACCCCATTTCCCTGAATTTGGCTTATATCCATCCAATACGTTCCTCTCCATGTATTTGTCCAAGTCCCTTTAAAATGTTATTAATTGTATCCTCCTCGACTACTTACACTGGTAGTTCATTCCGTATGTGTACCACCCTCTGGGTAAAAGCATTGTCCCTCAGGCTCCCTTTTAATCTTTCCCCTTTCACCTTAAACTGATGCCCTTTCATCCTTGATTCCCCAAGCCTTAGATAAAGACTGAGTGCATTCACCCTATCCATGCCTCCCATGACCTTATACACGTCAATAATGACACCGCTCAGTCTCCTACACACGAAAGAAAACGTCCTAGCTTGTCCAACCTCTCTCTATGTCTGTCTAGTTGAGTTCTGGCAACATCCTTGTAAGTTTCTTCTGTACTCTTTCCAGTTTAATAACATCCTTCCTCGAGCAAGGTGGGCAAAGCTGAACACAATATACCAAGTGTGGCCTCACCAACATCCTGCACAACTACAACAGAACTTCCCAATTTTGATATTCCATGCCATGACTGACGAAGGGCCCAGTGTGCCAAAAGCCTTCTTCACTGCCCTGTATCCCTGAGTTCAGAGAGCCGTGCACCTGGAATCCAAGTTCCCTCTGTTCCACTACACTCCTTCAGGCCCTACCATTCACCATGAGACCCCTATCTTGATGTGACTTTACAAAATGCAAGATCTCGCACTTGTGGGTATTAAACTCCATTTGCCATTTCTCAGCCCAATTCCGCAGCTGATCAAGGCCATGTTGCAATTGGTGAGAACCTTCCTCACTTATTTTAGTGTAATCTGAAAACTTACTAATCATGCCTTAAACATCCTCATTCAAATCATTGATATAGATAACAAACAGTAATGGGCCTAGCACTGACCAGCTCAGCGGCACAATGGCTCAGTGGTTAGCACTGCTGCCTGACAGCACTGTCGATCTGGGTTCAATTCCAACCTCACATGATGCTCTGTGTGGGTTAGATCCTGTTAGGGTTAGATTTCCTACAGTATGGAAACAGGTCATTTGGCCCACCAAGCCACACCGATCTGCTGAAGAGTAACCCACCCAGAGCCATTTCCCTACCCAATGTTTACACTTGATGAATGCACCTAGCACTATGGACAATTTAGCCTGGCCAATTCATCTGACCTGTGCATTTTTCAAATGGGGAGGAAACCGGAGCACCCGAAGAAAACCCACGCAGACACAGGGAGAATGTGCAAACACCACACAGTCACCCGAGGCTGGGGTCGAACACGGGTCCCTGACGCTGTGAGGCAGCAGTGCCAACCACTGAGCCACCATGCCACACCAACTGAGTTTGTGCATTCTCCCCATATCTGCGTGGGTTTCGTCTGGGTGCTCCAGTTTCCTCCCACAATCCAAAGATCTGCAGGTTAGGTTAATTGGCAATGCTCAATTTCCTATAATGTTCATGGATGTGTAAGTAAGTTGCATTTGTCAGGGGTATATGTAGAGTAATAAAGTAGGGGAATGGGTTTGGATGGAATAATCTTCAGAGGGCCAGTGGACTTGTTGGGCCGAAGGGCCTGTTTCCACAGAGGAGGGATTCTATGATTCTATGACCGCTGAGGCACATCACTAGTCACAGGACTCCAATCTGACTGTTACCCTCTGCTTCCTACCTTCAAGCCAATTGTGTACTCAGTTTGCAAACGCCCTCTGGATTCCATGCGATCTAACCTTCCAGAGCAAGGTATCATGTGGAACCTTATCAAAGGCCTTACTGAAATCTCTAACGTCTACATGTACTGGCCTCCCCTCGTCAAACTTCCTGATCACTTCATCAAAGAACGCTAACAAATTTGTGAGGCATGGTCTCCCATGCACAAAGCTTTGCTGAATTCTCCCAATCAAATGTTGTATTTCAAAATGCATGGCTATCTAATCTCTCAGCATCTTATCAAGTAACATACTTACCGTGGATCTTAGGTTTACTGATCGATAGTTCCCAGGTTTATCTTTGCAGCCCTTCTTGAATAAGGGTAGAATATTTGCTGTCCTCCAATCTTCTGGGACCTCACCCGTGGCTAACGGTGAGGCAAAAAGATCAGCAAGGGACCCCACAATTACTTCACTCGCCTCTTGAGGTGCTGCTGGATATGTTTGGTCAGGTCCAGGAGATTTATCTACCTTCATACATTCTAATGCATTCAACACTTCCTCTCCTGTGATATGGACTGACCCCAAGACATCATCAATACCTTCCCCAAGTTCCCAAGCCTTCATGTCCTTCTCCACGGTCAACACAGTGGAGAAATAACTCCTGCAATTCTGCACACACATGTCCATATTGGTCCTTGAAGGGTCCTATTTTCTCTCCAGTTATTCTTTTTCCTTGGGAGGGGGAGATTGCAGTGTTGGGTAGGGATCAGTCAGGTAGGGGGTGATTGCAGTGTTGGGTATGGATCAGTCAGGGAGGGGGAGATTATAGTGTTGTGTAGGGATCAGTCAGAGAGGGGGTGGGTCCCGTGTTGGGTAGGGATCAGTCAGGGAGGGGGAGATTTCAGTGTTGGGTAGGGATCAGTCGGGGGATATTGCAGTGTTGGGTAGGGATCAGTAAGGGAGGGGATATTGCAGTGTTGGGTAGGGATCAGTCAGGGAATGGGATATTGCAGTGATGGGTAGGGATCAGTCAGGGAGGGGGTGAGTGCAGTGTTGGGTAGGGATCAGTCAGGGAGGGGGTGATTGCAGTGTTGGCTAGGGATCAGTCAGGGAGGGGGTGATTGCACTGTTGGGTTTGGATCAGTCAGGGAGGGGGAGATTTCAGTGTTGGGTAGGAGTCAGTCAGGGGGATATTGCAGTGTTGGGTAGGGATCAGTCAGGGAGGGGGAGATTGTAATATCGGGTAGGCATCAGTCAGGGATGGCGAGATTGCAGTGTTGGGTATGGATCAGTCAGGGAGGGGGAGATTATAGTGTTGTGTAGGGATCAGTCAGAGAGGGGGTGGGTCCCGTGTTGGGTAGGGATCAGTCAGGGAGGGGGAGATTTCAGTGTTGGGTAGGGATCAGTCGGGGGATATATGAGTGTTGGGTAGGGATCAGTAAGGGAGGGGAGATTGTGGTGTTGGCTAGGAATCAGTCGGGGAGGGATTATTAGTGCTGTGTTTTGGATCAGTCAGGGCGGGGGAGATTGCAGTGTTGGATAGGGATCAGTCAGGGAGGGGGTGATTGCAGTGTTGGGTAGGGATCAGTCGGGGGGATATTGAGGTGTGGGTAGGGATCGGTAAGGGAGAGGAAGATGGCAGTGTTGGGTAAGGATCAGTCAGGGAGGGGGAGATTGCAGTGTTGGGTAGGGATCAGTCAGGGAGAGGGAGATGGCATTGTTGGGTAGGGATCAGTCAGAGAGTGGGAGATTGCAATGCTGGGTAGGGATCAGTCGGGGGGATATTGCAGTGTTGGGTAGGGATCAGTAAGGGAGGGGATATTGCAGTGTTGGGTAGGGATCAGTCAGGGAATGGGATATTGCAGTGATGGGTAGGGATCAGTCAGGGAGGGGGTGATTGCACTGTTGGGTTTGGATCAGTCAGGGAGGGGGAGATTTCAGTGTTGGGTAGGAGTCAGTCAGGGGGATATTGCAGTGTTGGGTAGGGATCAGTCAGGGAGGGGGAGATTGTAATATTGGGTAGGCATCAGTCAGGGATGGCGAGATTGCAGTGTTGGGTAGGGATCAGTAAGGGAGGCGGATATTGCGGTGTTGGCTCGGGATCAGTCGGGGGGGGAGATTGTATTATTGAGTAGGCATCAGTCAGGGATGGCGAGACTGCAGTGTTGGGTAGGGATCAGTTAGGGAGTAGGAGATTGCAGTGTTGGGGAGTGATCAGTCAGAGAGGGATGATTAGTGTTGCCTAGGGATCAGTCGGAAGGGGAGATTGCAATGTTGGGTAGGGATCAGTCAGTGATGGGGTGATTGCAGTGTTGGCTAGGGAACAGTCAGGGAGGGGGTGATTACAGTGTTGGCTAGGGATCAGTCAGGGAGGGGGTGAGTGCAGTGTTGGTAGGGATCAGTCAGGGAGGGGGTGAGTGCAGTGTTGGTAGGGATCAGTCAGGGAGGGGGAGATTGTAGTGTTGGGTTGGGAACAGTAAGGGAGGGGGAGATTGTAATGTTGGGTTGGGATCAGTAAGGGAGAGGATGATTGCAGTGTTTGGTTGGGATCAGCAAGATAGGGGGAGATTGCAGTGTTGGGTAGGGATCAGTCAGGGAAGGGCTGATAGCAGTTTTGGGGAGCGATCAGTCAGGGATGGGGAGATTGCAGTGATGGGTAGGAATCAGTCAGGGAGTGCATGATTATAGTGTTAGGTAGTGATCAGTCAGGGAGGGGGTGTTTGCAGTTTTGGGTAGGGATCAGCAAGGGGCATCTTTATTTCAGTGTTGGGTCGGGATCTGTAAGAGAGTGGTTAATTGTAGTGTTGTGCAGAGATCCGTCAGGAAGTTGCAGATTTCATAATTGACTTGGAATCAGTCAGGGAGCGGGAGATTACACAGTGGGTAGAGATCAGTCACGGAGGAGCAGATTAACGTGTTGGGTCTGGATTAATATGGAAGAGCATTATTGTAATGTTTGGGAGGAGTCAGTCAGGGAGGGGGCGATTACAGTGTTGGGTAAGGGTCAGTCAGGGAGAGGGTGATTGCAGTGTTGAGTAGGGATTAGCCAGGGAGGGGGAGATTACAGTTTTGGGTCGGTTTCTGTCATGGATTTGGTGATTGCAGTGTTGCCTGGGGTTTAGTCAGGGAGGGAGTGCTTGCAGTATTGGGAAGGGATTTTTCAGGGATGGGTGATTGCAGTGTTGTGTCGGGATCAGTCAGGGAGGGGGTGATTACAGTTTTGGGTCTCGTTCAATCAGGGAAGGGGTGAGTGCAGCCTTGAGTAGGGATCAGTCAGGGAACGGGATATTGCAGTGTTGGATAGGGATCAGTCAGGGAGGGGGTGATTGCAGTGTTGGGTAGGGATCAGTCAGGGAGGGGGAGATTGCAGTGTTGAGTAGGGATCAGTCAGGAAGGGTGAGATTGCAGTGTTGAGTAGGGATCAGTCAGGGAGCTAAGATTACAGTGTTGAGCAGGGATCAGTTAGGGAGGAGGAGATTGCAGTGTTGGGTAGCGATCAGTCAAGGTGGGGTGATTGCAGTGTTGGGTTGGAATCAATCAGGGACGTGGAGATTGCAGTGTTGAGTAGGCATCAGACAGGGAGGGGTGATTGCAGTGTTGAGTAGTGGTCAGTCAGGGAAGAGGTGATTGCAGTGTTTGGGTATGGATCAGTCAGGGAGGGGGAGATTGCAGTGTTTACTAGGGATCAGTCAGGGAGGGGGTGAGTGCAGTGTTGAGTAGGGATCAGTCAGGGAGGGGGAGATTGCAGTGTTGAGTAGGGATCAGTCGGGGGGGGGGAGTGATTGCAGTGTCGGTGCATCTGTATTTCTTTGGTGACAGTACAGATGGATGTACAGTCTGTATCTGGAACTGTAACCAACGAATCCATATTGTTCCAAGGTCAACAGAGTGTATGTTGGCTGGAAGATCGAAAGTGCTTTTTTAATTTAAAGCACAGCAACAGCTGCCATCTGAGAGATGAGCTGTTCCAAAATAGATACATGTTCCAATTACCTGAGGTTTGGCTGCTGTTTTGGCCAAAATTCCAATTTACCCAATTAGTTTAAGTTATGCCCAGGATACCAGAAACCAATGGCATTTGGTTTGATTGTTTTGACACCTTGAAACTGATTATAAGAGATTATTGAGTCGTGAGTGTTATATAAACCCGGTATTTTGAAAGTATGAGGGAGTGTAACTGCCATCGAATAGCGAGCAACTGCTGTCGAGCCCGAGAGCTAAATGCCCATCTCGCATCTTCCTCTCAAAGAAATTAGAAAACAATTTCAACAAAAGGTTCCGTTTCATGTAAAACCTTCTCACATTGAAAAAAAAAAGATAACCCAGCGAGATCTGCAGCCAGAGGATTGAATTCAGAGGAACCTGTTTGGTCTTGAGATTAAGTTAATGCAATGCTTACTAAGTGCCCAGTTTAATAATTGGAACTGTGTACTTTTGTTGAGTTGGAGTCAGATACTAAGTAGGTAAAAAAGGGAGAATTGGAATTGTGAACAGTTGTTGTTTAGTGTTCACTATTAAAGTTAAGAAAATAATTATAATTTTCTTTATGTATTGGAATTTTGTAGTTCTCTGTCCTTATTATTTTAACAGATTTCAGAGTGAACCAAGACTCTCTGGGTGTTTGGTTTAATTAACAGAGAGGTTCGACATCGTAATCAATGGCAGGAAATTTCTGATGAGACTGTAATGGATAAGCAGCCCAAAGAAACTGTAAGCTTGATGCTGAAAAATAGAGGCCAGCCATTTCTTTGGTGAGTGGGTTCTAATAATCTCATGTAATCATCTGCCACGATTTCTCACTTCAAAACAGCTCATAGATAGCTATTTGGGACATTAGTATAGGGTTGGTTGGCATGGAATATTTACAGATTAACTAGTCTGTTTAACTGTATCAGAACCCGCCGAAAAATTTGCTTTTTGATGGACACTTAGAGGGTTCCAAGCTGATAGGACTTACCCAGTAGGAAATTCCACTTTCCTGGACAATTCTTTTGGATTTTGCTAAGATCGGTAATCTGCAGGTTCCCAGTTCAACCCTGCCTCTGCACTGGGATAAAGATTCTCTGTAGGATGTGATGGAATATGCTCCACTTGCCTGTATGAGTGCAGCTCCAATAAACACTCAAGAAACTAGACACCATCCAGGACAAAGCAACCTTCTTGGTTGGCACCCCAACCACAAATATCCACTCCCTCCACCAAAGATGCTCAGTAGCAGCATTGTGTACCACTTACAAATGCAGGGCAGATATTCACCAAAGATCCTCAGACAGCACCTTCCAAACCCACAGCCACTTCCATTTAGGACAATGGCAACAAATACATGGGAACACCACCTTATGCAAATTGCCTTCCAAGCCTTTCATCATCTTGAAGTGGAAATATATCCCTGTGTCAAATTCCTGGAATTCTTCCCTAACAACATTATGGGTTGACTTACATGGACAATAGCGGTTCACCACCAATTTCTCAAGAGGCAACTCGGGATGTGTAATAAATGCTGGGCCTGGGCAGTGACGCCAACATCCCATGAATGAATTCGAAAAAATGTTTCATGTCTGGAACAACAGGACCCTCCTGTGGCTTTACTAAGGAGTTTTATTTATTCATTATGTAAGGAATTTGTGTAAGGCGCTACTTTGCTGTGTTAGTGATCTTCACTCTGAACTGAGATAATGTTGCTGCAGAAAATAAATTTGTTTGTGCACCAACTTGGGATCTGCAGCATATAACCAAGTTTTGGGAAGTTATGCAGGAAAAGCGAGTAATCTTCAGGATGGACTCCTTGAATAACATAATGAAAGAAACTTAAAACATAGATGAACAACAAGAGGATGAAGCTCCAAGAGATGGTGAGGAGCAAAATCACAGACTTCCTCCTGCTCTCCATCTCTGGGTCTCTGTGCTGTAGATACTGCACAGAATGCAGTTTTGTTGCCCACCGTCATTACTGCTGGGACACCCTGTGCAGTATCTGCAGGAACAGGATGAGGGAGGCGTTCAGACAGGCCAGCCAAGGAAAAGCCCCATAGCAAATTTGTGACAAACAGTGTAAACATTTGTTCCAGGAGAAGATCCACCCCAATATCTCTCTCTGTCAGTTTAAATTACATTCCCTATAATATGGAAACAGGCTCTTCAGCCCAACAAGTCCACACCGACTCTCTGAAAAGGAACGCACTCAGACCCATTTCCCTACCCTATATTTACCCCTGACAAAGCACCAATGACTGTGGGAAATCTAGCATGGCCAATTCACCTAACCTGAACATCTTTGGCCTGTGGGCGGAAACCCATGCAGACACAGGGAGAATGTGCAAACTCCACACAGACAGTCGCCCAAGGCTGGATATGAAGCCATTCCATGATGCTGTGAGGCAGCAATGCTGACAACTGAGCCACCATCCACCCCTATTACAGAAGCTCACCAAGGTCTGGTTTAATGGCAACTGCAAGGACACTCTCAGTGCTAGAGGTTCCAATTATCCCAAGTGACTAAGTTAGGATGATGTCCAAAATAACGGAATTATATTAAGAAAATGTATTTAGATGGCTTATCACATCTTCTTCCCACATACTGTGGAGATAGAGGTGAAATTGACAGGGACCATTCTTAAGTAAATGTGAAGGAACAGGCCATATCCTCACATGCCCATAGCCTGTCATCCATGAATTCGGCTCCTCTCACATCAAGCTGTGGTCCTAATTGCATGATATATCTCGGGATACTGGTGGTTACGATTGCAATTTTGAAAAGGCACATATCCCAACACATGGGTATGATCTGGATAAATACAGACCAGGGACTATAAGGTAGATGGAACCTCCAGGGTTATCAATTTATTCTTATCCATTGATGGGATGTGGGCATCACTGGCTGGGCCAGTGTTTATTATTCGTCCCTAGTTGCCCTTTGGGAAGGATGAAGAATGACAATAAGAGTTTGTTCAATAATACCTCCATTGTTGGAAGCCCATCTTGTTCACTCAATCCCCTTCCTTCAGTAAAGCCCTTCATGTACCTCTGGAACCTGGGCCATTAGGGATGGGGAATAAATGCTGACGTCGGCAGTCCTGCATACATTCAGTGTGTAAGAAGAATCACATTTCCACCAGTGAGTGAAGTGCTCTTGTTTAAAGAGGGCAGCTCCTACTCTAGAGAACAGAAGACCAGCTCTGAGATATATTTTCACACATGGAATAAACTGGCTCGATGCAGCATTGGTTGAAATCATTTGTGGTCTTGTGATGGGGTTCACGGTATTTGTGTGGGCACCATTATTGCTGGGATATTCCAGGTTTGTTTTTTTTGTTATTTCATTATGATATACTGAACAGCAACGCTCCTTCGTAATTGGGATTAAACTTGTTATTGTATTAGTTTGTTCATTGTCAGAGTTTTGACACAAAGCTGAGCAATGCTGTCATGTCAATCTCCCAAAGGAGCTTTCAGACAGTATAAGGCAGCATCTCTGGGGATGCATCAGCCAAGAGTTTCAAACAAGGAGCTTGTCAGTTGCCTGAAGGGACAGATCAACTCACATGGAAGAATGCATCCACCAACTCAGCAGGTGGAGAAGGTGTTCTACACCATCCTTGCTTTTATTGGCGTTTTTGGTGTGGCATAAAGACATTTGGACTTGGTTTAATCTGCTCTGATCTGCTCTCTGGTTTTACCTTTTGAACAACAACGTCGCCATCTCATTGACTGGTCAGCCATATCCAGACCTCAGAACAGTGATAACAATCCAGTGATAACAATTCATGATACAATTTTCCATTGACAGAGACTCCCAAAGTCACTGTTGATGCAGAATTTCCTGACTTTAGTATTCTGTCATCTGTTCTGGTTTCGTATGTTCTGAAGATATGAAGGGAGATCATGCAACTTAGTTCTAAAGAAGGGTCTCCGGACTTGAAATATTCACTCTAATTTCTCTCTCACAGATGCTTGCCAGGCCTGCTGAACAATTTATGTTTTTTTATATACAAATGAAGCCTGCGTTCGCAAGAATCTTGAAGGTTAAGGGATGTTCTGAGTGAAGTCCTCCAAGACATTAACAGAAAAAGATAAATGATTTCCATTGGCTGGCAATTCTCTAATGAGGGGGCATAGTCTGAGAATGAGAGCCAGAGCGTTCAGGAGAAATGTTAGGAAGCACTTCTACACACAATGGATGGGAGAGGTTTGGAACTCTCTTCCACAAACGACAGTGGATACTGGAACTGTTAGTCAGTTTAAATGAGAACGTTTTTTAAAACAAGTAACTGAAGGATACTCGCGTTTTGATTTGTGAAGCTACATCCATCTACCATACCCCCCAGAAATGTTCTCGTTCTCACAGTCTCTGGTTAGAGAATTCAAGTCTAGACAGATTATGCTCCTGGTCTCTGTACGTCGAGGTGTTTGTCATGTACAGATGTGTAGATTTACAGTGCAAATATCACCACAGTGCAAACACTCCCTTTTGTCACTAAGGGAGCCCTGAATGCTCTGTAAGACTGCACTTAGTCATAGAGATGTACAGCATGGAAACAAACCCTTCGGTCCAAATCGTTCATGCCAACCAGATATCCTAACCTAATCTAGTCTCTTTTGCCAGCACTTGGCCCGTATCCCTCTTAGCTTTACTATGCATATACCCGTCCAGATGCCTTTTAAATGATGTAATTGTACCAATCTCCACCACTTCCTCTGGTAGCTCATTCCATACACACACCATCCTCTATGTGAAAAAGTTGTCTCCTTAGGTCCATTTTATATCTTTCCCTCTTACTCTAAGCCTATGCCCTCCAATTTGGGACTGTCTCACCCCAGGGAAAATTCTTCGTCCGATCCATGCCCCTCGTGATTTTATGAAACTTAAGAAGCCTCCGACGCTCCAGGGAAAACAGCCCCAGCCGATTTCAGCCTCTCCCTATAGCTCAAATCCTCCACCCTGGCAATATCTTTGTAAATCTTTTCTGAACCCTTTCAAGATTCACAACATTCTTCGTTCGGAAGGAGACCAGAATTGCGCGTGGCCTAACCAACGTCCTGTACAGCCACAACATGACCTCCTAATTCCGATACTCAATCATCTGACCAGTAAAGGAAAGCATACCAGATATCTTCTTCACTATCCTATCTGCCTGCCACTCTACTTACAAAGAACTATGAACCTGCACTCCAATGTCTCTTTGTTCAGCAACACACCCTTACTAGTAAGTGGATATTAAATGCTCTGATTTGCTTTTCCAAAATGTAGCACCTCGTATTTATCTAAATTAAACTCCACTGCCACTGCTCGGCCCATTGGCCCATCTGATAAAGATCCCATTGTACTCTGAGGTAACCTTCTTCACTGTCCACTGCACCTTCAATTTCGTTGCCACCTGCAAACTTAATAACTATACCTCCTACGTTTGCATCCAAATCATTTATATAAATGATGAAAAGCAGTGGACTCAACACCGATCCTTGTAGCACATCATTGGGCATAGGCATCCAGTCTGAAAAGCAACCTTATACCACCACCTCTTGCCTTCGAGCCAATTCAAATGGCTAATTATCCCTGTATTCCATATGATCTAAGCTTGCTAATCAGTATCCAATGGGAAACCTTATCAAACACCTTACTGAAGTCCATACAGATCCCGTTCACCGCTCTGCCCTCATCAATCCTCTTTGTTACTTCTTCAAAAAAATCAGTCGAGTTCGTGTGTCATGATTTCCCACACACAAAACCATTTCTACTTTCAAATTAATCGAACTTTGGTCACTGGCCCAAAAGTGCTCCCCCACTGACACCTCAGTCACCTGTCCTCAGTCTGTTTCCATTGTGATAGGCTGCTTCATTGCTGTGAATTTGAATTAAAATGAGAAACACCTGGACTGATTGGACGCTGCTTCTCGATCAGGCAGCTAGTGGGGCAGGATCACAGGACACCGAATTTATAATAATAAACTAGTAAAGCTAGTGTGCTTCCAAATAAACCCGTTGGACTATAACCAGGTGTTGTGTGATTTTTAACTTTGGCCAGTCCAATACTGACACATCTATGTCCTCATAGAATCCCTACAGTGTGGAAACAGGCCGTTCGGCCCAATAAGTACACACCAAGTGAATTTGATTGATTCATTCATTGATTTCAGTGAAGGGACATTTCAGCACCTTCTTCAGTTGCTGCCTGAACTTTGTCAAGGTCATGGCAAAAATGCCATGCAGCAACTGAGAAACTGCATCATGAATCCCAATTCCAGCACAATTCATATAGATACGTAGAGCAATAGCCCATCACAAACATTTGGCTCCATATCGAATACATTGTTAACACCAGCAGTAACAAGATGGATTTACTTCAGCTTTGCATTTCGGTGTCCCTGTGAGATTCTCCACTGGTCTTCTGTGGGCTCTGCTGGTCATTAACATGTATCTGATGATGAAAACTTTGAGCAGCAGAATCAGGGGAAATTGGAAAGTCGGGGTTAGAATGTGGTTAAGGAACTCAATTATGATCCAGACTCAAGAGTAATAAACACCGATTGTTATATCACAAAGCCAGGGGTCGTTATCCAGCCAACACTGAGCTGGGAACGTAAAATACCAGAAGATGTTCTTTAAACAGCTCAGCACAGTCGCTGTTCCCAGAACGGTTTTCTAAATGCAATATTTAATTTTCAGCTTCTGGCAACAAATGGCCACAAATCAATCGAAAGTGAAAGTGATGGCAAACCAGACAGGACCGTCCGACCGATATAAAGCAGTATGGCATAAATATTATACATGGGGATGCCCCATAGGAAACTGTGGTGTTCTCAATAAACAATCAGAATGTGTCTCAATATCAGGTTGAGGATAACGACCAGTCGACCTGCCACTACCATGGCCACCAGGTAACGGGTATCACATGGAGACAATCCACAATCTTTATCAAGCAGCATGAAGGTCATCACTGCATTAACTGTGAAGAAGGCAAGCAAGCAAATTATACATTAATTTGGAGGTAAGCTTACAGTACTTTAATGGTTACTACTGCTGCCTCACAGTGCCAGGGACATGGTCTTGATTCTAGTCTGGGTCAACAGTCTGTGTGGAGTTTGCACATTCTCCCTGTGTCTGAATGGGTTTCCACTCTGTAGCCCAGTCCAAAAATGTGCAGGTTAGATGTTTGGCCAAGGTACATTTGCCTAAGAGTGACCAGGATTGTGCAGGTTATTTGGATTAGATCTGTGAAATGCAGGGATAGGGTGACGGTATTGGGCCTAGGGTCAGTACAGACATGAGGAGCAACATGGCATCTTCTGCACTGTAAAGATTATATTCCGTAATTCTATGTCTCACAGCGCTCTGAGAAAAGGAGAAAAATCTCTTCATCTCTGTAACCTTTCAAAGTTGCCTTATTTCAGATATAAAAGAAACAAGTGCCCTCTAGCTCTTGTCACAAATCTAGTGTTTCTTGCAAGGAGTCACCCATGAAGGAAGCGTTGCTGCAGCTGTTCCCAGTTTTACTGAGATCACAGCTGGAGGGCTGTATGAGACTGTTTTTATCTCCTTACCTCAGAAAGAATTTAATTACATGAGAAGGTGTATGGACACAGATGACTCAGTTGATTCCTGGGATGACGAGTTAATCCTATGTGGGAATGTTGCGCAGTTTGGATGTATAACATTTGAAGTTCACCAGAAATAGACATGATCATATTGAGACATAACTGACCCTGAGAGGACTTGACAGGATGGATGCTAAGTGGATGGCTCCCCACGTGCGAGTGTGAAGAACATGGGGAACTGCAGAATGTTTGAAAATGTGGCCTCTTCCATTTCAGACTGTGATAAAAGAATAACTGATAATGCGTTGCCCAAAGAGCAGTCAAAGCTGAATTTGATAGATATTTGATCAACTAGACAGCCAGTGCTTATGTGGGTTAGGTTTGACGGGATTGAATGGTCTACGTATGTTCTTATTTGTTGTGCATCATGTCACAAATAGGAGGTGATTTGGTGCAAGGACAATCACTTTAAATGTAAGGGTCCTCCCATTTTAGATTGAGATGAGGATGCTCCTTTGTACTGAGGGCTATGCTATCTGTGGCATTCTCATCTGCAGGGAGCAGTGAGGATATTCAAGGCTGAGCTCAGTAGCTCCTTGATGGTCAAGGAAGCCCATGTTTATTGGGAACAGAGCTGGACAGGGAGTTCAGCTACAGTCAGATCAGCTTTGATCTGTCTGATTGGTGTAGTCGGGACCAATTTGCCAACTGGTGCTCCTAGCTCCTGTTAATGCCACACAACACGTCTCTGACTGAATTCCTCAAGGCTGTTACTGAGGCACAGGAATACACCATTCAGCCGCTCCAAAGAGTTGCATAGGAACTTGCATTCAGCACTTACAGCTTACTGCACATTGTGCCAAGGAGGTGACGCAACTCTTTTAAACAGATATAGAGGAAAGAGAGAAGAAAGAATAAAGAACAGCACAGCACAGGAACAGGACCTTCGGCCCACTAATACTGCACTGACACTTGATGCCTTTCCAAATGAAAAACCTTTTATCTTTTCATGGTCCATATCCCTTGATTCGCTAACTATTCAAGAAATTGCTATTGCATCCACCTCCACAATTACCTTAGGAAGCACATTCCAGACACTTCTCAACATCTGTGTACAAAAGCTGTCTCACATCTCCTTTAAACTTTCCCTTCTTACCTTAAAACTATGTCCCCTTGTAATTGAGTTTAGCATCCTGGGAAAAAAAAAAGCTCTGACTATCCATTCTGTCCATGCCTCTCATAATTTTTTCAACTTCTTTCAAGTCACCCCCTCATTCATCAATGTTTAAGTGAAAGCACACGTTTGTCCAATCTCTCCTCATTGCCAATACGTTCCAAACCAGCCAACATCATGGAAACCAAAGTCTTCACATCTTTCTGGTAGTGTGGTGTTCAGAAATATACACAACATTCACAAAAAATACACAAGACTCGACAGGCCTCTTCGTATTGTTGATTCCATAATTCTCAGCCCTGAATTGAATAGTTTGTTTGGTGATTCCAGTGGACAACAAAGAGGCAGGGACATTTGTCAGAGTCGATAATCATGATGTCAGATTTGGAAAGGATAGTAGCTGTCCTTCCATAAAAGGGCATGAATGAACTGGAATTTCTACAACAATGGGTTGTTGCCATTACTGACTGTAATTGAATTCAAAAACCACCAGCTGTTCGGGGGGCGGGGGGAGGAAGAGGTGGTGGTGAAGTGGGGGTATTTGAACCCACAGTAATAGCCTGGGGCTCTGATTGCAAGTGTAGTGATATTATCAAAATCCCACTGACTCTCCTGAAGTCAGCACCTTTCAGGGAGAACACTTAACATTTCTGGTCAAATTATTTGTGGCTGGAAGAGAATAGGAAGAGTTGAATCTGGATGTACCGAAGGTGCAGATAATGGTTTATTCAGCAGCTAGACAGAGACAAAAGGGGAGACTTGAGATATTGTGGAGTTGGTAGTGAACAGGATTGGTGCTGTAGAGAATATGGAAATAGATATCAGCTTAGAGCAAAAGTGCTTGTTGGAGTTATAAGCAGTTTGATTCCACTTCACATATTGGCATTAAAATTGTTTGGGAAGGAATGGAGTTTATGGACAGAAGTCATGGCAATGGTTTCCTTTTTTTCCAGTATTTAAATTATGAGGACAGTAATTTAGTTCAACAAGGTTTATTGAATTCATAGTCAGATATAAAGACTTACCAGGTATAATAGTGAGAAGAGGATAGAAATCAGCTTGAATCAGCAAAGCACACTTAATATTCACCCAATCTTGAGGAAGATTGTAAAGACCCAAATATAAACCCCTGGTTAGTATTGGAACATTCCAGTCTATTGTTCTCATATTCTGGTCCATTGTTGGAACACTCCAGTGCGTTGTTCTCAGACTCTGATCTCTTCCCTCCCTCACTCTTGAACTGTTGATCCTGGTTAGTGCTGAAAGTGAAGTTCCTACTGATACTATCTGATAACATTGTAAGAACCCCTTATTAATAGGAAGTAAACCTGTTAGTGAAATAATTTGATGCATGGAGACTGACATTAACTACAATCACTGAACGAGCAGGTTCACTTAACTCCATTCAAACCAATTTGTTTTATACCGTGGTAAATTAATACATTTGCTCAATCTGGAAGGGATGTCTGAGTTCTTCTGGGGAATGGACAGAACACCAAAGTGATTATCCGTAACTATTTAATGCTCCATAGATATGGAAGTGTGGTCAGACGACTGTAGAGTTATCAATTACCATGTCTCTACATAAAAAAGAGACAAACCCTGTAATAAAGAACAGCCAATATAATATAATTAAAATATTGAGGATACTTCCAGAGTCTCACATTTGGGGAGAATAATTTGTTCTTCAGAAACACTGGATTCACAAGAAGCAACTAGAATAGAGATGCAAATGGAAAACACATGTGTGGACAAGAAAGGTCAGTTTCTGAAGCTATTATCAGAGCAGGTCAATGAATATGGTGCTGTAGATTTTCTCAACTAAAATACAATCAAGGGTCATTTAATAGACAATTTCAGAAAGCTGAGTTAGAAAAAAAGAAGTGTAAATATGCTACAACAATGGCTGACAAAGATAATTCCACATGGTATCAGATTAAAAGAAAAATACATGCTTTCTCTTGAGCTCAGTTAAAATTATTGCCTCATTCACTAAACATCTCCACTTCCCCAGCTGCATATCCTCTTTAATATGGTCCTCAAAATCTACTTGTTTGACATTTTTAAAGTGACAGTTCCTCCCACGTCTCAGTATCAACAATGTTTAATTTGCTATCATAAGATTGTTGGTTTGTATCTTGCTGCCAAGAGCCACTGCGATCCTATGGCACTGAGAGATTGTAGTATTAATCCACGCATAGTGCTGTGTCAGGATAATTTGTTGCAACAGCATGATGTCAAATGGCCAGGGTATCTGCGACTTATTCCCAATGTTTATATTGGTGCAATAATGTGGCATACTTATTGCTGTGGAAATTAAATTGACTCGTCTCAAATGTTAGCAAGAGCAAAGAAAAATGCTTTATTGTAACCTCTACAGGGGTAAATACACTTGGCAAAATGCTGCATGGAAGGGGATGAATAACTTTCACATATTTCTTTTATACATTTCACTTATCCTTATCAAACGCTCAAGGACAAGAACTGGGAACATTCGGCTGTTGATATGAAGTTTATGTTTTCCCTGACTCTTGCTGAATTTGACTGTTTTGCAAGTCCTGCAAGGCCAAGTTGTCTGCTTGCAGAATCCAGCAAAGTCAGATTGTCTACTTCAAATGTTAGCAAAGTGTTAGGTTTAGCAGAGTTAGATTTAGCAATCTTTCAGATTTCACAGTAAATGTTAATTTGTTAATTTTCCATTACATTCCCCCCCCCCTCCCTTTCTGTCATTTTATGACAACAAGGACAAAAAAAGAACCAGATTTAAAAAAATACAGAGCCAGATAGCTATACATCGGCGATCTTAACTGCTGTTTGTGTTGTGAGGAGCATTTGAAACGGTCCCAGCCACCTCTTCGCCTCCCAGTTTTTCCTCCTGAACTCTTTCACCACTATCCAGTCTCCAGGTTCCAGATCATGCTAGTTGGGGTAGTGCTGCTTTCACTTGATTCTGTATTTGAGACAAAAGTAGAGCGATTTTTAAAGAGTAACAGAACATCACATCCTCATAGTGGCCTGTTATCTGTCTTACCTTCGGTCTTGGGCCCATTCCTGTATTGGGCAGCCTCCCAAACAAAATCTCAAACGGTCTAAGATTAGCTCTTCCTCTCCTCCTAGATCTCATATACATTAGCACAGTCGGGAGTGCTTTTATCCATGTCACCCTTTGCTCTTTACAACATTTTGTCAATTTATTTTTTAGGGTAGCATTTTCTCTTTCCACTGCCCCACTGCTCACGGAGTGGTAGGCACAATGTTGTCCCATGTTTATTCCTAATTAATCACAGATCTGCTGTAAGGCATTATTGACAAATGGTGTCCCATTGTGGTACTGATCCTTTCAGCGATGCCCCATCTCGGAATTATCTTACGTAGCAAAGCCTTGGCTGCTGCACTGGCATCCTGTTTAGTCGTGGGGAATGCTTCCATCCATTTGGAAAACGTATCAACTATTAACAGACAGTACCTTTTCCCTTCGCTGGGCGTTAGTTCAATAAAATCCATCTGTGAATATTCAACAGGTTTTTGGGGTTGGGGGTGTGCTGCCTGACTCATCTGTATTCCCCTCCCCACATTATTAGTGGCACAGATAACACAATGCTCACAATTGTTCTGGGAGTAATGAGTAAATCCCTTAGTGCACCAGTGTGCCAAAATGCTGTCGTACATCCCGCCTTTTGACACATGGTCCTTACCGTGTGTCAGATTGGCATAGAATGGAAATAATGATGGTGGTAGACAGGGTTTACCATTGGGACCACACCATGCCCCTTCCCTCACACTGCTTCCTGCTTTCGTCCACTCACGCTTTTCTTCTAGAGTGGCCTGTGACTGTAACTCCCATACATCTGCTGTTGGGGTACAAATTTTTATCATACACATGTCAATCTGCTCACTTGGCGGCTGCTGGGCTGCAGTTTTTGCTGCTGAGTCTGCCCTTGCATTGCCTTGAAAATAAGATCATTATTTTTTGTGTGGACTTCACACGTACACACAACGATTGATTTAGGCAATAGCTTCCAGGAGGTCAGAAATCAGGCCACGGTGTGTGATGGCCTTTCCGGTGGTGGTCAGAGCCCATGTGTTTCCACAGGGCTCCAAAAGCATGTACAACCCCAAAGGCATATCTGCTATCGGTGTAAATATTCACTGTCCTTCCCTCAGCCAATTTACAGGCCTCGACCAAGGCAATCAGCTCCGCTGCTGGCGCTGACAGATGAGAAGGGAGTGATCCCACTTTGCCTACCTCGTAGGTAGTCACTGCAGCATACCCAACACAATTCTGGCCTGTCTCCTTCCTCCTAAATGCTGACCCATCCATATCTGGATTCTCACATGGTGAATCCTGCAAATCTGGTTTGGGGCTGCAAATTTCATTAGTTACAGCAACACAGTCGTGTGGGTCTCCATCGCCTTCTGTGGGGAGAAGGCTGGCAGGGTTAAGGACGTTACATCGCTTTATTGTAATGTTAGGCATCTCCAATAGCACAGTATTGTATTGGAGCCAACGCACTGCCGACATGTGTGTGTTCTTTTGCTTGGAAAGCAGTAATGCCGAGCATATCCCTAGATGCTACAACAGCCTTTTCAGCTGTAGCCACAGCTCACGGGTATTTAGGCAATCCTGCTGCTACAGTGTCTAGTTTAGCTGAAAAATATGCTGCCGCCTCAATCTTCCCCCATGATCCTGCAACAGGACAGATGACATGCAGCCACGCTTCTCATCTACTATTTGTACAAAAGGCTTGTTTGGGTTCGGAATTCCCAGCGTAGGTGTAGTTTGCAGCGCCCTTATTAATTCAACAAAGGCACTCTGGCCTCTGGGTCCACTGTAATGGACTCTGGTTCTGCAACCCTTTGCCATGGGCTATGTCACTTAGGGGAGCCTCCAGGGTTGCGTAATGTGCGATAAACATCCTACAGTAGGAGCACATACCCAAAAAGGATAGCAATTACCTCTTCGTGTGAGGCTTTGGAATTTGCTGGATTGCTTGAACTCTGTCTTGACCAATGGCCTTCCCTTATTCACATATTAGGTGACCTAAGAACCTCACCTGTTGTTGCACAAATTGTAGCTTTGCGAGACTGGCTTTGTGCCCTTCCTGCACTAGATGGCAGAGCAACGCAAGTGCACCCTTCCACATTGTTCCTTTATTGGTGCCGCAGTCAAGCAATCATCTGCATACTGCAGAAGAACTGACCCCGGGGTTGAACAAGAGTGTCCCGACTCCTGCGCAGAGCCCCATTATATATGGTGGGGGACTCACAGTAATCTCGCGTGAAGGTATATGATTTCCCTTTGAATGAAAAAACGAACAGAATTAACTATCTGGGTGCACCGGTACACTAAAGAAAGCATTTGCTCAATCCACAACAGAGAACAATTTCCTGTCCGGTGGAATTTGAGCCAATATAGTATAGGGGTTGGGAACTTTCGGGGCACGTGGAACAACAGCGTTATTTCTGCCTGCAGGTCTTGAACAAATCTCCATTCCTCCGGTTCACCGGGAATGTTTGCCTTTTTGACCAGAAAAATGGGGGTTCTCACCGGTGAGTTTTCATAGGGGATTATCACTCCAGCCTTTAGGAGGGATTCAAAGAGTGGAGTAATTCCTCTTATGGCTTCAGGTTTTAACGGGTATTGTGCTCTGCAAGGACGATACTCAGACTTCGGGGTTATCCTTATGGGCTCACAACCCCGTATGAGCCCCACATCATGTTTGTCCTTTGTCCACAACTCAGTCGGGACCATTTTTAATTTTGGTCCGAAACTTCTCTCTTAAGGAAAAGCTAGGGTACCCTCCTAGGATTTTCAGGGCGAGCGGGTGTTACCTGGACTTTCCTATCTGCCTGAGTTAGCCAATTCAGTTCCTTCTTATCTCTCCGCATATCTGCATTGAACCTGATACCCACATCGTCCCGAGAGACCCAACCTTTCGTTCTTTGTGCCTTTAGCACCCATGGTCCCAAATCCTGCCAACTATTAATGGATACCTTCGCCAGTGACGCATGAGAGCAGAGCCTTCCACACCAAAAAGATAGGGTATATTTGCCGTCACAGATACTTCAGATAAGTTCACACTGACTGCACATCTGTGGTCACTCCAATAATATTCACACAATAACAGCTGATCTTGTTTAACCAATCTCCTGAAAAAATCCTTCTCATATGGTTCGTCAGGGCCACCACGGTGTGTGTGCTGTGCAGTGCAGCATGTCTCCAGCAAGAAAATCGGTGTTAATAGGATTAACATGGTTGCTTGCTTCCAGTGCGAGTGAATCGCTAACTGAACTTATTGCTGTCTGGCTTAATCGCCACTCATAGACATGCATCAGGGGTCAAGGGTCATATTTTACAGCCTGCAATCTTGCTTTGAATTACCTGCAAGCCCGTCGGAGTACTGACCAAATCCAACCCCAGTCTCCCTATGAGATTCCGACCGATCAGATTTCAAGGACAAAATTCCGATAACAAGAATTGGAATGTTTCCCTGTTATTAGTTTTGCATAGTAGAGGTGCAGAAAATCTCTCCTGCGCCATGACTCCTGATGCACCCATTGTGTTCAGGAACGTTTCACTCATCTTTATTTGTGTCGATTGTCTAAACTGGCTTAATTTAAGGACTGTTGCCCCTGTATCTACCAAAAAGTTAACTGATGTACCTTCCACATATAACATAGAGGTGGGCATTGACTTATATGCATCATTGTGATATTGGACATACTGTCCACACTTCGAAAACTCAGTGTTCAACATTGAGGTGTGACATGGCTCAGTGCGCGAAAGGTTAGTGGAAGAGATTAGCATAAGTGTGTCTCCATTGCCAAGCATAAAAGGAAAGAGGCTTACCTGTACCATGTGTATGCTTCCCACCTCCACCGCAGCCTTCCCCTGTCAGTCCCTCTGTCACTCAGCCTCCAGGGCCGATTGAGGCTGTCTGTGCGTGTACTGCCTCACCCAGTGGTCCATTGCTCCACAAACAAAGCACCCGCCAGATCTACCTCTACCAGCACCTCTTTCGCGACCTCTTCCTCTTCCGCGACCTCCCCCTCTGTCTCTCTCCCTTCCTGCAACACCTCCCTCCAACAGCTGGGTGACCATTTGCATCATAGTAAGCTGAGCTTTATGTGCTTGCTGTTCCAACTTTAGTTTCCGCTTATCCTTCTCTTGGGTGAGCAACCTTTCAGCATGTATCGCATGTTGTTCTATCAAATTCAGCTTTCCCGTGTCCCAGGTAATACATGTGCATTTTACCTTTTTCACTATTTCGACCTTCATTCCATTGATGAAGCTGTTCCTCAGGTGTGCCTCATACGGTGTGATTTCTGCCGCCGTTATGTCGTCGGGTGGTCTCAGTGCACTATGGGTGTTATGGACTTCAGTGAGTCACGTAAGGTGCTGGGGCACTGTCTCACCTTCCCGTTGTTTTCACATTGCTATTTTGGTCATATCCATTCGAACTGGGAATATCGCCCTAAAGGCGGTTCCCAGCGCTGCAACAAAAGCATTAAAGTTTCCCTTCTCTTCCACTTGCGGGTTGGCTGCTCTGGCATGGACGTTTGCAGCTCACCAGGTGTACTTGATTTTGGTGACATTAGCACCTAGTTTTTTATCTCAGGAGACGTCTCATCTCATGTGACGTGAGACGTCACTTTATATTAGCTCCAACCTCGCGTGGGTCAGGCAACTGCCCAGAGGCACTTTCCAGATCCTTCATGGTCCATGGCTGGCGGGCCAACACTGGGCGCCTTTCTAGACCTACATCTTCAACCATTGGGGCTTGCAGAACGACCTGGTTAGATGATCGTACACCAGTACCCTCACCGTCTGACTCATTATCCGTCAGGGGGTGATCACGGTCAAGCCTTGGATGCCTTTCCATCTTGGAGTGGTCGTCCTTCTTTTGGCCTTCTTGCTTCGGTCTGTCGCTGGTATGGTGTGCTATCGGTGATCCAGCAGGCCCTGAGGCGGTGGCCGCTGACGTGGAACTTTCACCAGGCGGATCTTGTACGGGGGCTGCAGGTCTCGGAGGGCAGTCATCAAAGTCAGGGTCTGAAACAGACTTAAGACACTGTACAGCTTCGTTAGGTTGGTTTCCGCATGTGCACTGGTGGTTGTACGTGTATTAGGTCTATCCTTTACTTGAGATTTCATTTCTCTGATATCAACCTCAGCCTTCCACATGTTGTAAGCACTCCAGTTCATAGGTTCTATTTTCCCCTTCCTTTTCTCCTTCTCTCTCTCCTCCTGCCTCAACCTTAATAGTTCCAACTGTCTTTTATTAAAACTTCCTCCCTCCGGCAAACCACATTCTTTAATCCACAATTCTAACTGCTTTACACATTCAGGGACGTAATTATTAAGCATGTATTGTATTTTTGGTTGGCCATTCCAAGTCCTGTGTGGACTCTTCTTTTGTTTGCTCTTGCCGGAAGCCATTTTTAGTGTAACAGAAAAAGTGTTCAGCTCTCTCTCTCTGTCTCTGTCTCTCGCTCTCGCGGTACCATTATCTTTTCCCTTTTGACTTGCTTTTACCTCCAGGGGTCCCCTCTCGCATTGGGCGCGTCCACTACAATGCCTTGGTTTTCGTAAACCAAGAAACCACGTACCCGGTATGTCTTAGGCAAGTCCAATTCAGCCAGTGCTGGTTCCAAGTCTAAAACCAGTCTTAACCTTGCAGTCTCCTAAACACTCTTCAGACAGCAATCCCCTTCCCTTGGGGTTTTACTCTAATACCATGTGAGAATTCACTGAACCCTTTTCCTGCTGTATTTATTCTCTTAGAATGACTCTCTACATAGGATTACGTAAACCACGACTCTTACCTACCTTATTTGATTTGAAACCCTGGCGTTAGGGCAATCCACAGATTCCCAGTTTTCTCACGCAAAAGGTCCAATTCGAGATGAAGTGAAAGACCTTCAAGGCGCTGGGGCCTGCGCCTCCTGGGAATCTTCAGATTCTCCCCCAGTCGTGGGGTCTCGGGATGAGCCCCCAAGTATACTGTCGTGGAAATTAAATCAACTTGACTCAATAATTAGCTAGAGCAAAGCAAGGGTCTTTATTACAAATTTTGCAAGATTGACCCATTATACTAAGTCAGATGCCTCAATGCAATGAGTACCCAAACATTTACACAGACACCAGCATTATAGCCTTCCTTATCACACTTTCAAGGGCAGAGAGAGGGAAACTCAAGTTGTTATCTTCTCATCGCCTGGTCCAAGACATAACAGTTATTCAGCTTTCGCTGAGTTCGACTATCGCAAGGTCGAGTTGAATGCTTACAGAATTCAAGCAGAGAGAAGCTAACTGCAGACCTTCATCAAACAATCGTTTACAAAGCTCAGCAGAGCATTGATATAAACAAAGCATTATCATTAAACTTCACAGTAAATGGATAATTAATTTCACAGTATATGAATAATTAATTTCAAAGCAAATGGATAATTTTCTATTACAGTCACAGCGTGTTCAGAGAGAGTCAGAGGGTGTGACAATGCGTCTGAGAGAGAGTCACAGTGAGTCAGAGTGTCAGAGAGTGTCGCAGCGTTTCACGGAGTGTCTTAGAGAGGGTCGCAGTGTGTCTCAGTGTGTCTCAGAGAGTGTCACAGTGTATCAGAGAGAGGCAGGGAATGTCACAGTCTGTCAGAGAGTGTCGCATGTGTGTCAGAGAATGTTACAGTGTGTCTGAGAGACAGTCAGCGAGTGTCAGTATATCAGAGAGTGGCATAGCATGTTTCAGACAGTGTCAGAGAGTGTCAGAGAGAGTCAGAGATAGTCACAGTGTGTTACAGAGAGTGTCAACGACGGTCAGAGTGTGTCACAGTGAGTCTCAGAGAGTGTCACAGTGTGCCTCAGGAAGTGTCAGAGAGAGTCAGAGAATCACAGTGTGTCACAGTCTGTCAGAGATTGTCACAGTATATCTCAGAGAGCGTCAGAGATTATCACAGTGCCGTAGAGAGGGATACAGTATGTCTCTGAGTTTCAGAAAGAGTCATAGTGCCTTAGAGAGTGTCACAGTGTGTCAGAGATTGTCACAGTGTATCTCACAGAGTATCAGAAAGTGTCACAGTGTCTCAGTGGGTGTCACAGTGCGTCAGAGATTGTTCAATGTGTCAGAGAGTGTCACAATGTGTCAGAGAGTGTCACAGTGGGTCTCAGAGAAAGTCAGAGAGTGTCACAGAGTGTTTCATACAGAGTCAACAAGTGTCACAGTATGTCACTATCTGTCAGAGAGTGTCACAGTGTGTCTCAGAGAGTGACAGAGAGAGTCAGAGAGTGGCACAGTGTGTCAGAGAGTGGCAAAGTATGGCTCAGAGAGAGTCAGAGAGTGTCAAAGTGGGTCTCAGAGTGTCAGAGAGAGTCAGAGAGTGCCACAGTGTGTGTCAGAGAGTGTCAGAGATGGTCAGAATATGTCACAGTGTGTCTCAGAGAGTGTCACAGTGTGCCTCAGGGAGTGTCAGAGAGAGTTAGAGAATCACAGTGTGTCACAGTCTGTCAGAGATTGTCACAGTATGTCTCAGAGAGCGTCAGAGCTTATCACAGTGCCTTAGAGAGGGATACAGTATGTCTCTGAGAGTGTCAGAAAGTGTCAGAGTGCCGTGGAGAGCGTCACAGTGTGTCAGAGATTGTCACATATGTCTCAGAGAGCGTCAAGGATTATCACAGTGCCTTAGAGAGGGATACAGTATGTCTCTGAGAGTGTCAGAAAGTGTCAGAGTGCCTTAGAGAGTGTCACAGTGTGTCAGAGATTGTCACAGTGTGTCAGAGAGAGATTCAGAGAGTGACACATTGTGTCAGAGAGTGTCACAGTGTGTCTCACAGAGTATCATAAAGTATCACAGTGTCTCAGTGGGTGTCACAGTGCGTCAGAGATTGTCGCAGTGTGTCAGAGAGTGTCACAGTGTGTCAGGGAGTGTCACAGTGGGTCTCAGAGAAAGTCAGAGTGTCACAGAGTGTTTCATACAGAGTCAACAAGTGTCACAGTATGTCACTGTCTGTCAGAGAGTGTCACAGTGTGTCTCAGAGAGTGACAGAGAGAGTCAGAGAGTGGCACAGTGTGTAAGAGAGTGGCAAAGTATGTCTCAGATGGAGTCAGAGAGTGTCAAAGTGGGTCTCAGAGAGTGTCAGAGAGAGTCAGAGAGTGCCACAGTGTGTGTCAGAGAGGGTCAGAATATGTCACAGTGTGTCTCAGAGAGTGTCACAGTGTATCAGAGAGTGTCACAGTGTCTCACAGTTGGTCAGAGAGTGTCAGAGAGAGGCAGAGTGTTTCAGACAGTGTCTGTGAGAGTCAGAAAATGTCACAGTCTGTCAGAGAGTGTCACATTGTGTTACATAGTGTCAGAGAGAGTCAGAGAGTGTCGCAGTGTGTAACACTCTGTCAGAGAGTGCTACAGCGTGCCTGAGAGTGTCAGAGGGAGACAGAGTGTCACAGTCAATTGGAGAGTGTCACAGTCTGTCAGAGAGAGTCACAGTGTACCACATTCTGTCAGAGAGTGTCACAGTGTGCCTCAGAGTGTCGGAAAATCACAGTGTGTCAGAGATTGTCATAGTGTGTCAGAGTCAGAGAGTGTCACACTGTGTCTCAGAGAGAGTCAGAGAGTATCACTGTGTGTAAGGGAGAGAGTAAGGGAATGGCACAGTATGTCTCAGAGAGTGTCAAAGTGAGTCTCAGGGAGTGTCAGAGAGATTCAAAAGTGTCACAGTGTATCTCAGTCTGTCAGAAAGTGTCACAGTACGTTTCAGACACTGTCACAGAGAGTCAAAGAGTGCCACAGTGTGTTTCAGAGAGTGTCAGAGAGGGTCAGAGTATGTCACACTGTGTCTCAGTGAGTGCCGCAGTGTATCAGAGAGTGTCACAGTGTCTATCAGTCAGTCAGAGAGTGTCAGAGAGTGTTACAGTGGGTCTCAGAGAGTGTCAGAGAGAGTCGGAGACTGTCACAGTGTGATACAGAAAGTGTCAAAGAGGGTCGGAGTGTGTCACAGCGTGTCTTGGAGAGTGTCACAGTGTGTCTCAGGGAATGTCAGAGAGAGTCAGGGAGTGTCACAGCGTGTCACAGTCTGTCAGAGAGTGTTACACTATGTCTCAGAGAGCGTCCGAGATTATCGCAGTGTCATAGAGAGGGATACAGTATGTCTCTGAGAGTGTCGGAAAGTGTCACAGTGTCTTAGAGAATGTCACAGTGTGTCAGAGATTGTCACAGTGTATTAGAGAGAGTCAGAGAGTGTCACAGTGTTGTCTCAGAGAGCGTCAGAAAGTGTCATAGAGTGTTTCATACAGAGTCAAAAAGTGTCACAGTGTGTCAGAGAGCGTCACAGTATGTCTCACAGAGTACCAGATAGTGTCACAGTGTCCAAGTGGGTTTCACAGTGTGTCAGAGATTGTCACAGTGTGTCAGAGAGAGAGTCTGATAGTGTCACAGTGTGTCAGAGAGTGCCTCAGTGTGTTTTAGAGAGAGTCAGAGAGGTTTAGAGTATGTCACACTGTGTCTCAGAGAGGGTCACAGAGTATCGGAGAGTGTCACAGTGTCTCACAGTCGGGCAGAGAGCGTCAGAGAGAGTCCGAGAGTGTCACAGTGTGTATTAGAGAGGGTCTCAGTGTGTCTCAGAGAGTGTCACAGTGTATCAGAGAGAGGCAGAGAATGTCACAGTGTGTCAGAGAGTTTCACAGTATGTCAGATAATGTCGCAGTGTGTGACAGAGACAGTCAGAGAGTTTCAAAGTATGTCAGAGAGTGGCACAGTATGTCTCAGACAGTGTCAGAGAGTGTCACAGTGGTTCTCAGAGAGTGTCAGAGAGAGTCAGAGACTGTCACAGTGTGTCACAGAGAGTGTCAAAGAGGGTCAGAGAGTGTGTCACAGTGTTTCTCACAGAGTGACCGAGAGAATTAGAGACTGGCACAGTGTGTAAGCGAGTGCCACAGTATGTCCCAGAGAGAGTCGGAGAGTGTCAAAGTGGGTCTCACAGAGTGTCAGAGAGAGTCAAAAAGTGTCGCAGTCTGTCAGAGAGTGTCACAGTACGTTTCAGAGAGTGTCAGAAATACTCAGAGTGTGCCACAGTGTGTATCAGAGAGTGTCACAGTGTCTCACAGTTTGTCAGAGAGTGTCAGAGTGTGACACAGTGTGTCTCAGAGAGTGTCAGAGAGTGTTACTGTGGGTCTCAGAAAGTGTCAGAGAGAGTCGGAGACTGTCACAGTGTGATACAGAAAGTGTCAAAGAGGGTCGGAGTGTGTCACAGCGTGTCTTGGAGAGTGTCACAGTGTGTCTCAGGGAATGTCAGAGAGAGTCAGGGAGTGTCACAGCGTGTCACAGTCTGTCAGAGAGTGTTACACTATGTCTCAGAGAGCGTCCGAGGTTATCGCAGTGTCATAGAGAGGGATACAGTATGTCTCTGAGAGTGTCGGAAAGTGTCACAGTGTCTTAGAGAATGTCACAGTGTGTCAGAGATTGTCACAGTGTATTAGAGAGAGAGTCAGAAAGTGTCACAATGTGTCAGAGAGTGTCACAGTGTGTCTCAGAGAGCGTCAGAAAGTGTCATAGAGTGTTTCATACAGAGTCAAAAAGTGTCACAGTGTGTCAGAGAGCGTCACAGTATGTCTCACAGAGTACCAGAAAGTGTCACAGTGTCTAAGTGGGTTTCACAGTGTGTCAGAGATTGTCACAGTGTGTCAGAGAGAGAGTCTGATAGTGTCACAGTGTGTCAGAGAGTGCCTCAGTGTGTTTTAAAGAGAGTCAGAGAGGTTTAGAGTATGTCACACTGTGTCTCAGAGAGGGTCACAGTGTATCGGAGAGTGTCACAGTGTCTCACAGTCGGGCAGAGAGCGTCAGAGAGAGTCCGAGAGTGTCACAGTGTGTATTAGAGAGGGTCTCAGTGTGTCTCAGAGAGTGTCACAGTGTATCAGAGAGAGGCAGGGAATGTCACAGTGTGTCAGAGAGTTTCGCAGTATGTCAGATAATGTCGCAGTGTGTGACAGAGACAGTCAGAGAGTTTCAACGTGTGTCAGAGAGTGGCACAGTATGTCTCAGACAGTGTCAGTGAGTGTCACAGTGGGTCTCAGAGAGTGTCAGAGAGAGTCAGAGACTGTCACAGTGTGTCACAGAGAGTGTCAAAGAGGGTCAGAGAGTGTGTCACGGTGTTTCTCACAGAGTGACCGAGAGAATTAGAGACTGGCACAGTGTGTAAGAGAGTGGCACAGTATGTCCCAGACAGAGTCGGAGAGTGTCAAAGTGGGTCTCACAGAGTGTCAGAGAGAGTCAAAAAGTGTCGCAGTCTGTCAGAGAGTGTCACAGTACGTTCAGAGAGTGTCAGAAATGCTCAGAGTGTGCCACAGTGTGTTTCAGAGAGTGTCAGAGAGTGTCAGAGAGGGTCAGAGAGTCTCACAGTTTGTCAGAGAGTGTCACAGTGTGTTACCGAGAGTGTCAGAGAGAGTCAGAGAGTGTCACAGCGTGTCTCTGAGAGTGTCAAAGAGTGTCACAGTCTGTAACAGTCTGTCAGAGTGTGTTACAGCGTACCTCAGAGAGTGTCAGAGAGTGTCAGAGAGAATCAGAGAGTGTCACAATCTGTCAGAGAGAGGTCACAGTGTGTGTCAGAGAGTCAGAGAGTGTCAAAGTGTTTCACAGTCTGTCTCAGAGAGAGTCACAGTGTGTCTCAGAAAGACCGAGAGTGTCACAGTGTTTCTCGGAGTGTGAGAGTGTCACAGTGTGTTAGAGATTGTCACAGTGTGTCAGAGAGAGAGTCAGAGAGTATCAGAATGTGTCAGAGAGTGTAACACTGTGTCTTAGAGAGAGTAAGAGAGTATCACTGTGTGTCTCAAAGAGTGTCAGAGAGATGCAGAGAGTGTCACAGTGTATCACAGTCTGTCAGAGAGTGTCACAGCCTGTCTCAGATAGTGTCAGAGAGTGGCAGAGAGAGTCAGAGAGTGTCAGAGCGTGTCAGAGAGCATCACAGTGTGTCACAGTCTGTCAGAGAGAGTCACAGTGTGTCTTGGAGAGTGTAAGGGAGTGTCAGAGAGTGTCACAGTGTGTCAGAGAGTGTCACAGTGTGTCACAGTCTGTCAGAGAGAGTCACAGTGTGTCTTAGAGAGTGTAAGGGAGTGGCAGAGGATGTCAAAGAGAGGCAGAGAGTGTCACAGAATGTTTCATCGAGTGTCAGAGAGGGTCAGAGAGTGTCAAATTGTGTCTCAGAGACAGTCAGAGAGAGTCACGGTGTGTCTCAGACAGTGTCAGAGAGAGTCAGAGATCGTCAAAGGGTGTCTCAGAGAGTGTCAGAGAACGTCAGAGATTGTCACAGTGTGTCACAGTCTATCAGAGAGTCTAACAGTGTGTCTCAGAGAGTGGCAGAGAGTGTCACAGTCTGTTTCATAGAGTGTCAGAGAGTGTCGCAGTGTGTCACACTCTGTCAGAGAGAGTCACAGTATGTCACTGTCGGTCAGAGAGTGTCACAGTATGTCGCAGGGTCTCATAATCGGTCAGAGAGAGTCAGAGAGTGTCACAGTGTGTTTCAGAAATTGTCAAAGAGTGACGCAGTGTGTCACAGTCTGTCTGAGAGTGTCACAGTATGTCTCAGAGAATGTCAGAGAGTGTCGCAGTGTGTCACAGTGTGTCTCAGAGTGTCAGAGTGAGTCAGAGAGTATCACAGTGTGTTTCAGAAATTGCCAAAGAGTGACGCAGTGTGTCACAGACTGTCTGAGAGTGTCACAGTATGTCTCAGAGAATGTCAGAGAGTGTCGCAGTGTGTCACAGTGTGTCTCAGAGTGTCAGAGTGAGTCAGAGAGTATCACAGTGTGTTTCAGAAATTGCCAAAGAGTGACGCAGTGTGTCACAGTCTGTCTGAGAGTGTCACAGTATGTCTCAGAGAATGTCAGAGAGTGTCGCAGTGCGTCACAGTGTGTCTCAGAGTGTCAGAGTGAGTCAGAGAGTGTCACAGTGTGTTTCAGAAATTGTCAAAGAGTGACGCAGTGTGTCACACTCTGTCAGAGAGAGTCACAGTATGTCACTGTCGGTCAGAGAGTGTCACAGTATGTCGCAGGGTCTCACAATCGGTCAGAGAGAGTCAGAGAGTGTCACAGTGTGTTTCAGAAATTGTCAAAGAGTGACGCAGTGTGTCAGAGTCTGTCTGAGAGTGTCACAGTGTGTCTCAGAGAATGTCAGAGAGTGTCGCAGTGTGTCTCAGAGAGTGTCAGATTGAGTCAGAGAGTGTCACAGTGTGTTTCAGAAATTGTCAAAGAGTGACGCAGTGTGTCACAGTCTGTCAGAGAGAGTCACAGTGTGTCTCAGAGAATGACAGAGAGTGTCGCAGTGTCTCACAGTGTGTCTCAGAGAGTGTTAGAGAGAGTCAGAGAGTGTCACAGTGTGATTCAGAGAAAGTCATAGTTTACTACAGTGTGTTCGAGAGTGGCACAGTATGTCTCAGAGAATGTCAGAGAGTGTCAGTGTGTCTCAGCGTCTCACAGTCGGTCAAAGAGTGTCAGAGAGAGAGTCAGAGAGTGTCACAGTGTGTCTCAGACAGCGTCAGAGAGTGTCACAGTGCATCACAGTTTGTCAGAGTGTGTCACAGCGTGTCTCAGAGTGTATCATAGAGGGTCAAAGTGTTTCAAGGTGTGTCTCAGAGAGTGTCACTATCTGTCTCAGGGAGTGTCACAGTGTCTCAGCGAGAGAAAAAAGAGTGTCACACAGTGTTTCAGAGCGAGTGAGAGAGTGTCACAGTGTCTTTGAGAGTGCCACAGTGTGTCAGAGAGAGTGTCAGAGTATGCCAGAGAGTGTCACAGCATGTCTCAGAAGAGTCAGAGAGTATCACTGTGTGTCTCAGAGACTGTCACAGTGTTTCTCAGAGAGTGACAGAGAGTGTCTTTTGGGTCTCAGAGTGTCAGAGAGAGTCAAGACGTGTCAAGCTGTGTCACAGTCTATCAGAGAGTATCACAGTGTGTTTCAGAGAATGTTAGAGAGAGTCACAGTCTGTCAGAGAGAGTCACAGTGTGCCACATTTTGTCAGAGAGTGTCACAGTGTGCCTCAGAGAGTCAGAGAGTATCACTGTGTGTCTCAGAGAGTGTCACAGAGAGGCAGAGAGCGTCACAGTGTATCACATTCTGTTAGAGAGTTTTGCAGTCTGTCTCAGATAGTGCCAGAGAGTGGCAGAGAGAGTCCGAGAAAGTCACAGTGTGTCACAGTCTGTCAGACAGAGTCACAGTGTGTCTCAGAGAGTGTAAGGGAGTGGCATGGGGTGTCAAAGAGAGGCAGAGAGTGTCACAGGATGTTTGATCGAGTGTCAGAGAGGGTCAGAGAGGGTCACAGTGTCTCTCAGAGACGGTCAGAGAGTGTTACAGTGTGTCTCCGAGAGGGTCATAAAGTGTCACAGTGTTTTAGAGATTGGCACAATATGTCTCAGAGAGCGTCAGAGAGTGTCACGTGGGTCTCAGTGAGTGTCAAAGAGAGTCAAAACTTGTCACATTGTGTCACAATCTATCAGAGATTGTCATAGCGTGTTTCAGAGTGTGTCTGAGAGAGTCGCAGTCTGACTCAGAAAATGTCAAATAGGGTCAGAGTGTGTCACAGTGTGTCACAGAGAGTGTCACAGTGGGTCAGTGCAGGTCAGAGAGTGTCACAGTGTGTCTCAGTGTCTCACAGTCGGTCAGAGAGTGTCAGAGAGAGGCAGAGAGTGTTACAGGGTCTCTCAGACAGTGTCAGAGAGAGTCAGAGACTGTCACAGTGTGTCTCAGAGAGTGTCAGAGAGTGTCACAGTCTGTTTCAGAGATTGTCAGAGAGAGAGAGTCAGAGAGTGGCACAGTGTGTAAGAGAATGGCACAATATGTCTCAGAGAGATACAGAGTGTCAAAGTGGGACAGAGAGAGTGTCAGAGAGAGTCATAAAGTGTCACAGAGTTTCGCAGTCTTGTCACAGTGCCACAGTGTGTTTCAGAGAGAGCCACAGTGTCTCACAGTCGGTCAGAGAGTGTCAGAGATAGGCAGAAAGTGTCGCAGTGTGTCTCTGAGATTGTCAGAGTGAGTCAGAGAGTGTCACAGTCTGTCAGAGAGAGTCGCAGTGTGCCACATTCTGTTAAAGAGTGTCACAGTCTGACTCAGAGAGTCAGAGAGTGTCAAAGTGTTTCACAGTCTGTCTCAGAGAGTGTCACAGTGTGTCTCAGAGAGACAGAGATAGGCACAGAGTGCCTCAGAGTGTCAGAGAGTCACAGTGTGTCGGAGATTGTCACAGTGTATGAGAAAGAGAGTCTGAGAGTGTCAGAGTGCGTCAGAGAGTTTCACACTGTGTATCAGAGAGAGACAGAGAGTTTCACTGTGTGTAAGAGAGTGGCACCGTGTGTCTCAGAAAGAGTCGGGGAATGTCAGAATGTGTCTCAGAGAATGTCAGAGAGAGTCAGAGAGTGTCAAAGTGGATCTCAGAGAGTGTCAGAGAATGTCAGAGATTGTCACAGTCTGTCAGAGAGAGTGACAGTGTATCTCAGAGAGTGTCCGAGCGTGTCATAGTCTGTTTCAGAGAGTATCACATTGTTTCTCAGTGTCTCACAATCGGTCAGAGAGAGACAGAGAGTGTCAGAATGTGTCCCAGTGTGTGTAAGTGTCACAGTGTGTTTCAGGCAGTGTCAGAGAGAGTCCAAGAGTGTCACAGCATGTTTCAGAGAGTGTCAGAGTGTGTCGCAGTGTGTTACAGTTTGTCAGCGAGAGTCACAGTGTGTCTCAGAGAGTTTCGCAGTGTGTCTCAGGGTCTCAGAATCGGCCAGAGAGAGATTGATAGTGTCATAATGTGTCTCAGAGAACGTCAGTGTCACAGTGTGTCCCAGGCAGTGTCAGAGAAAGTCAGAGAATGTGAGAGAGGGTCAGATAGTGTCACAGTGTGTCTCTGAGTGTCATAGAGAATCACAGAGTGTCAGAATGTGTGTCAGAGTGGAAGAGAGACTCACAGTGTGTCACAGTGTGTCTCAGAGTCTCAGGGTGAGTCACAGAGTGTCACAGTATGTCGAAGAGAATGTCAGAGAGCGTCAGAGTGTGTCACAGTCTGTCTTAGAGAGGGTCAAAGTGTTTCAAAGTGTGTCACAGTCTGTCAGAGAGTATCATAATGTGTCTCAGAGAGTGTTAGAGAGTGTCACAGTGTGTCACAGTGAGGGTCGCTGTGTGTCTCAGAGAGTCAGAGAGAGCTAGAAAGTGTCACAGTGTGTCTTAGACAGTGTCACAGTGTGTCACGGTCTGTCAGAAAAGGTTACAGTGTATTTCAGAGTGTGTCAGAAAATGTCACAGTGTGTCACAGTGTGTCTAAGAGAATGTCAGAGAGCGTCAGAGAGTGTCACAGAATGCCTTAGAGGGCTCAGAGTGTGTCACAGTGTGTCACAGGCTGTCGAAGAGAGTCATAGTATGCCTCAGACAGTATCAGGGAAAGTCAGAGAATATCACAGCGTGTCATAGTCTGTCAGAGAGTGTTATACTGTGCTTTGGGCAGTGTCAGAAAGTCCGAGAGTCTCACAGCATGTCTCAGAGATTGTCAGGGAGTGTCGCAGTGTGTTACAGAGAAGGTCATAAAGTGTCACAGTGTGTTAAAGTGGCACAGTATGTCTCAGAGAGTGTCAGAGAATGTCACGTGCGTCTCAGATTGTCAAAGAGAGTCAAAAAGTGTCATATTGTGTCACAGTTTATCAGAGAATGTCACAGTGCGTCGCAGAGTGCGTCAGTGTCAGTGTGTCTCACGCAGTGTCAGAGAGAGTCCAAGAGTGTCAACGTGGGTCTGGGAAAGTGTCAGAGAGAGTCAAAAAGTATCACAGTGTGTCGCAGTCTGTCAGAGGGTGTCACCCTACGTTTCAGAGAGTGTCAGAGAGAGTCAGAGAGTGCCACAGTGTGATTCAGAGAGTGTCAGAGAGTGTCAGAGTATGTCACTGTGTGTCTCAGAGAGAGTCGGAGAGTGACACATTATGTCTCAGACAGTGTCAGTGAGAGTAAGAGAGTGTCAGAGTCTGTCAGAGAGTGTCACAGAGTGTCTCTGAGAGTGTCAGAGAGTGTGAGTGTATGACAGTCTGTCAGAGAGTGTTACAGCGTGCCTTAGAGCCTGTCAGAGAGAGTCAGAGAGTGTCAAAGTCTGTCAGAAAGAGCTTACAGTGAGCCACATTCTGTCACAATGCCACAGTGTGTCTCAGAGTGTCAGAGAGTGACAAAGTGTTTCACAGTCTGTCTCAGAGAGTGTCACAGTGTGTCTCAGAGTGCAGAGTGTCACAGTGTGTCAGAGACTGTCACAGTGTGTCAGAGAGAGAGAGTCAGAGAGTGTCAAACTGTGTCACTGTCACCATGTATCTCAGAGAGAGTCAGCGAGTATCAAAGTGTGTCTCAGAGTGTCAGAGAGAGGCAGAAAGTGTCATAGTGTATCACAGTCTTTCTGAGAGTTTCACAGTCTGTCTCAGATATTGTCAGAGAGTATCACAGTGTATCACAGAGAGACAGAGATAGGCACAGAGTGCCTCAGAGTGTCAGAGAGTCACAGTGTGTCAGAGATTGTCACAGTTTATGAGAAAGATTGTCAGAGAGTGTCCGAGTGTGTCAGAGAGTTTCACATTGTGTCTCAGAGAGAGTCAGAGAGTATCACTGTGTGTAAGAGAGTGGCACAGTGTGTCTCAGAAAGAGTCGGAGAGTGTCAGAATGTGTCTCAGAGAATGTCAGAGAGAGTCAGAGGGTGTCAAAGTGGATCTCAGAAGAGTGTGACAGAGAGTCAGAAAGTGTCAAAGTGTGTTTCGGAGAGTGTCAGAGAATGTCAGAGATTGTCACAGTGTGTCACAGTCTGTCAGAGAGTGTCACAGTGTATCTCAGAGAATGTCCGAGCGTGTCATAGTCTGTTTCAGAGAGTATCACATTGTTTCTCAGTGTCTCACAATCGGTCAGAGAGAGACAGAGAGTGTCAGAATGTGTCCCAGTGTGTGTAAGTGTCACAGTGTGTTTCAGGCAGTGTCAGAGAGAGTCAAAGAGTGTCACAGCATGTCTCAGAGAGTGTCAGAGTGTGTCGCAGTGTGTTACAGTTTGTCAGCGAGAGTCACAGTGTGTCTCAGAGAGTTTCGCAGTGTGTCTCAGGGTCTCAGAATCGGTCAGAGAGAGATAGATAGTGTCATAATGTGTGTCAGAGAACGTCAGTGTCACAGTGTGTCCCAGGCAGTGTCAGAGAAAGTCAGAGAATGTGAGAGAGGGTCAGACAGTGTCGCAGTGTGTCTCTGAGTGTCATAGAGAATCACAGAGTGTCAGAATGTGTGTCAGAGTGGAAGAGAGACTCACAGTGTGTCACAGTGTGTCTCAGAGTCTCAGGGTGAGTCACAGAGTGTCACAGTATGTCGAAGAGAATGTCAGAGAGCGTCAGAGTGTGTCACAGTCTGTCTTAGAGAGGGTCAGAGTGTTTCAAAGTGTGTCACAGTCTGTCAGAGAGTATCATAATGTGTCTCAGAGAGTGTTAGAGAGTGTCACAGTGTGTCACAGTGAGGGTCACTGTGTGTCTCAGAGAGTCAGAGAGAGCTAGAAAATGTCACAGTGTGTCTTAGACAGTGTCACAATGTGTCACAGTCTGTCAGAAAAGGTAACAGTGTATTTCAGAGTGTGTCAGAGAATGTCACAGTGTGTCACAGTGTGTCTAAGAGAATGTCAGAGAGCGTCAGAGAGTGTCACAGAATGCCTTAGAGGGCTCAGAGTGTGTCACAGTGTGTCACAGGCTGTCGAAGAGAGTCATAGTATGCCTTAGACAGTGTCAGGGAAAGTCAGAGAATGTCACAGCGTGTCAGAGAGTGTTATACTGTGTTTCAGGCAGTGTCAGAAAGTCCGAGAGTCTCACAGCATGTCTCAGAGATTGTCAGGGAGTGTCGCAGTGTGTCACAGAGAGGGTCATAAAGTGTCACAGTGTGTTAAAGTGGCACAGTATGTGTCAGAGAGTGTCAGAGAATGTCACGTGCGTCTCAGATTGTCAAAGAGAGTCAAAAAGTGTCATATTGTGTCACAGTCTATCAGAGAATGTCACAGTGCGTCAGTGTCAGTGTGTCTCACGCAGTGTCAGAGAGAGTCCAAGAGTGTCAAAGTGGGTCTGGGAAAGTGTCAGAGAGAGTCAAATAGTATCACAGTGTGTCGCAGTCTGTCAGAGGGTGTCACCCTACGTTTCAGAGAGTGTCAGAGAGAGTCAGAGAGTGCCACAGTGTGATTCAGAGAGTGTCAGAGAGTGTCAGAGTATGTCACTGTGTGTCTCAGAGAGAGTCAGAGAGTGACACATTATGTCTCAGACAGTGTCACTGAGAGTAAGAGAGTGTCAGAGTCTGTCAGAGAGTGTCACAGAGTGTCTCTGAGAGTGTCAGAGAGTGTGAGTGTATGACAGTCTGTCAGAGAGTGTTACAGCGTGCCTTAGAGAGTGTCAGAGAGAGTCAGAGAGTGTCAACGTCTGTCAGAAAGAGCTTACAGTGTGCCACATTCTGTCAGAATGTCACAGTGTGTCTCAGAGAGTCAGAGAGTGACAAAGTGGTTCAAGTCTGTCTCAGAGTGTCACAGTGTGTCTCAGAGTGCAGAGTGTCACAGTGTGTCAGAGACTGTCACAGTGTGTCAGAGAGAGAGAGAGTCAGAGAGTGTCAAAATGTGTCAGTGTCACCATGTATCTCAGAGAGAGTCAGCGAGTATCAAAGTGTGTCTCAGAATGTCAGAGAGAGGCAGAAAGTGTCATAGTGTATCACAGTCTTTCTGAGAGTGTCACAGTCTGTCTCAGATATTGTCAGAGAGTATCACAGTGTGTCACAGTCTGTCAGAGAGTGTCACAGTGTTTCTCAGACAGTGACAGAGAGAGTCAGAGAGTGGCACAGTGTGTAAGAGAGTGGCACAGTATGTCTCAGAAGCATAGAGTGGGATACAGTATATCTCTGAGAGTGTTTGAAATTGTCACAGTGTCTTAGAGAGTGTCACAGTCTGTCAGAGATTGTCACAATGGGTCATGGAGAGTGTCAGAGAGTGTCACAGTGTGTCAGAGAGTGTCACAGTGTGTTTCAGAGAGTTTCAAAAACTGTCACAGTGTCTCAGAGAATGTCACCGTGTGTCAGAGAGTGTCGTAGTGTGTCACAGTCTGTCAGAGAGTGTCACAGTGTTTCTCAGAGAGTGTCAGAGAGGGTCAGAGAGTGTCACACTGTGTCTCAGAGTGTCAGAGAGAGTCACAGTGTGTCTCAGAGAGTGTCAGTGAGATTAAGAGAGTGTCAGAGTCTGGCAGAGAGTCTGGCACAGTGTGTGTCAGAGAATGTCACAGTGTGTCACAGAGTGTGTCACAGTCTGTCAGAGAGTATCACAATGTGTTTCAGCGAGAGTCCGGAAGTGTCACAATGTGTCACACTGAGCCTCAGAGAGTGTCAGAGAGCGTCAGGCAGTATCACAGTGTGTCTCAGAGAGTGTCAGAGAGAGTGAGGGAGTGTCACAGCATGTCTTAGAGAGGGTCAGTATTTGTCTCAGAGAGTGTCACAATCTGTGGGAGAATGTCACAGTGTGTCTCAGATAGTGTCAGAGAGGGTGGAGAGTGTCACAATGTGTCTCAGAGTGTCACAGAGACAGAACGTGTCACAGTGTGTGTAAGAGAGTGTGAGAGTCAAAGAATGTCACAGTGTCACTGTGTGTTTCAGAGACTGTCAGGGAGAGTCAAAGAGTGTCACAGTGTGTCATACTGTATTCAGAGAGTGTCAGTGTGTTAGAAATGGGGTACAAGTGTTGTTTTTGCAGATATAGAAAAAGCTGACAGAAAAGGGATACAGCAAGAGAACTATTAACTCTGCAGGTATTTATGAAAGAGTATCTCTACTTTTCAGTGCATAATTATGGATAATTACGTACTAACATCAATGTAGATTTATTAAAGAAAATAATTCCTTTTATCATAATGTTTAAAACAACAGTTTCAGCAAAAAGCTAAGATTACTGAAACATATAAGCGAAGCACGAAAAAGATACATTGTTAAGATGTATGTACAAGAATGGAATGTACCTATGGATAATGAAAGAAGTTACAAGGGGGAACATCGAAATAAGAGTTTAGCCTTATGAAAGCACGTGCAAGGCGGAAATTGCCAACTTGGAAAGAAAGGGGCAATGGGCGTGGAGCAGAGATGGGTAGAGGCGAAATAGTAAGAGAGGTTGGGTAATTAGGAGTCTGGAGAGATGACCTCACTCAGCTCAAAAAGTATAACTGCACACTAACCTAAGTTCTAATTTGCTTTCCTTTGCTTATGCAATTGAAGCCCTTACTTGCAAGTTCGTAATAAATTGTCTTGTTTCCAGCTTTAGTGGTCTCGTCTAAATTTCATTGAATTTTGTTTCTAACACTGTCAAAACAAATTTGGAATTCAACTTTTTAAGGAAAGATTTGGATGGCTATGGACAGATGGGAGGGGGGTTGGGACAGATTTGCAGTATCTCCAGAGGAAGAGAGTACAGCCCCAATGGGCTGAATAGCCCCCAGCCCCATGCTCTGTGATTCTGCCCCATTCACTGTGAATGATGAAGCTCGTGCCAGGGCAGAAGCATCGAGACGTACTGCACAGAAACAGACCCTCCGGTCAAACTCGTCCATGCCGTCCAGATGTCCGAACCTAATATCGTCCGATTTGCCAGCACTTGAACCATATCCCTCTACACCCTTCCTATTCATATACCCATTCAGAAGCGTTTCAAATGGTATAATTGTACCAGCCTCCACTACTTACCCTGACCGAAGATTCCATACGTGCACCAACCTCTGTGTGATAAAGGTTGCCCCTTAGGTCCCTTTTAAATCTTTCCACACTCAACTTAAACCTACACCCTCTCGTTCTGGACTCCCCGACCCCAGGGAAAATACCTTGTCTATTTGTCCTCTCTATGCAGCTCATGATTTTATAAACCACAAAAAGTTCACCCCCCAGCCTCTGACGCTCATGGAAGGAGCCCACGCGTCACAATGGGGCGCAGGTGATTGACAGCAGCTTCAGACAATAGGAGAGTTGGCGTGATCCTCTAGCCAATGGGAGTGAATGAGGGATATGACCAGCAGGCCAACACGTGACCTTAAGCTGTGAAGGCGCAGTGTCACTGTGAGGGAGTTGGAGATACAGCAGAGACTGGGAGATAAATGGAGTTTTTTTGTACTGGGAGGGTTTATAAACACATGGTGTAGGCTGCTTGACATGAATTACAAGCTCCCGGTAAACGAAAACCAGACAAACTGGGGATGATGAAAATGATAAACAACAACCGGAAGTTGCTGGAAAAGCTCAGCAGATCTGGCAGCGTCTGTGAATAGAAATCAGAGTTAACGTTTCGGATCCGATGACCCTTCCTCAGAACTGATGTTACTGAGAAAAAATGTCGGTTTATGTGCAGAAGGGAGGGGTTAAGGAGCAAATGATAGGTTGGGATAGAGTCCAATGAAAGAGATGGGAGCAGTTGGAAAAGAAATGGATAACGATCTGGCTGGGGAAGGGTGAATAGCTGTTTTTGGGGACTGTTAGTGCCTCGACATAGGTAGTGTACAGTGGCAAGCTATGTAATTACAAGGCCTGATGTGTGGGGTCGGGGGCTAGGACGTGGGAGATTTCAGGACCTAAAATTGTTGAAATCGATATTGAGGCCAAAGGGCTGAAGGGTCCCTGAGTGGGAGATGAGGTGTTGTTCTTCCAGCGTGCGTTGAAGTGTGGCGCTGGAAAAGCACAGCAGGAAAGGCTGCATCCAAGGAGCAGGAGAATCGATGTTTTAGGCATGCGCACATCATCAGGAATATGGGGAGTGGGAAAAAGTGCTGAGAGATAAATAGGAGGGGTGTGTAGAGTTGGGAGGATGGTAGCTGGCAAGGCGATAGGTAGATGCAGGTGGGGGTAATGGTGAGAGGATGGAGTGGACAATTGGGAAGGAAGATGGACAGGTGGGAGAGTTGAATAGGCCAGTACTGATTTAGAGGGTTGGATGTGGGATAAGGTGGGGAAGGGGAGATGAGGTAACCTTGATGCTGTGTGGTTGAAGGGTCCCAAGGTGGACGATGAGGTGTTATTCCTCCAGGCGTCGGGTGGCTCGGATTTGGCAATGGAGGAAGCCCAGAACCTGCATGTCCTTGGCAGAGTGGGAG